>NC_134949.1:28655950-28658450 GCF_965638725.1 Aptenodytes patagonicus
ACTTATGGGTTTTGATCTTTCTTTTGCACTCCCAAGGCAAACTAGCAATGGATAGGGAATCGTTCATAGAAAACAAACAGCAGAATAAGATTTCCCCTTTAACAGTTATTTTTAAAACCTTTCCCTTCCCATTTTAAAATAATACAGTATGCTGTGCTTAATATGCTGCAACTTGCTTCCATTCAGAAAAAGTGTCTCTCTCACTCTCATCATTCTTATGATGTAATTAACAGTACCAAGAAAGCTAACATTAAAATCCTGAAGAATGTAGCTCTGCTCAATTACAGCAATTCAGTCTTGAAAACTATTTCCTAAGCGGAAGAAAATTCAAGAAGCAATAACCAAAACCCCCAGATATTTCTGTATATTTGGCAAAATAAAATTCTACTTCAGTTCATAAGTGTGACTTACATAAAATAAATCTGACAACATTGTTAAGCATTTGTAATAACA
This sequence comes from Aptenodytes patagonicus, assembly GCF_965638725.1. Taxonomy (NCBI): domain Eukaryota; kingdom Metazoa; phylum Chordata; class Aves; order Sphenisciformes; family Spheniscidae; genus Aptenodytes; species Aptenodytes patagonicus. The sequence goes on from NC_134949.1 coordinate 28,656,404, forward strand.
CCAAATGCACTCAAAACAATATGCGCTATGAAGCTTGATATGTTTTAAACAGACCAATTTAACAAGTAACGAATTTCAAACATACTTAATTCAAATAAACACTCTGTAACACTGAGGCTAGTTCACTTTGCAATATTTCAGATGAGTACCTATGCTGAGTTATGTATTTTATGCAGGTAATGTGTGTAGAATAGCAGTTCAAATATTTACATATACAAAATATAGGCGAAAAAGGTCTTTAGGAATCTATTTGTGCATATTTTCCCTCCTAGGACTTTAATGTAAGCAGCAAGGGTTAAGATTTGAGTAAACACACAGGGCTAAATTCTGCTCTGCACCCATTCAACTTTATTGACTTCTGAGGAGTTTCATGGGGATATAAGAGAGCAAGATTTGAGTTGCCATGTGCATAAGGTAATGTCAATAATCCTGTATAATATCTAGTTAGTATTAAGTTTATGAAACTGCCTTTGTTTGTTTCAGTTAGGTTTATTACCACTGCATACATAGAGAGTTTGGGGGTAAAATGTCAGCCAAAATGTTTAGGGTTTTTTTTTCCTTTTCTCTCCCTGTTTAGAGAATTGGACTGAATCTTATTTTGGCTGTTGTTTATGTGTTTTGGTTTGAGAACTTGGGACTTCTTCCCTAATGGAATAAGTACTATACAGGGCTTTTCCTGTAGAAATGAACACCATCATATTTCCTTTTATAACTTGATAAAGGGAACTAACCACAAACATAGATGTGAAATGTTTACATACGTGATACTGCTCCACACAAATAAAGAAAAAAACCCACCCCTATTTACAGCAAAATGTAGTCTTTATTGAGCCAGGCCATTAGGGTAATGATACAAAGAACGGAAATATATGTACCCTTCCATTTAATGTATTAACGCTGTCACCATTATCAGGATGCAGCAATTTCAGTGCAGTCAGAAGGTGGCTCTAGTGCTTTAATTTTGCTACTTTGCCTACATAAGATCCAAGGAGTAGAAATTACTTTTGTGCTACATTTTTTTTGCAATTTAACTGATGTTCCAACTGGAACACAACATTCAATTTTATACATCAAACAACTTCACACTCACAGAGGTGTGTGCACTCATAAATTTTCTGCTTTTTAAGGTTCAGCTGACTAGATGACAAAGAACAACAACAAACCAAAACAAAACAAAAAATTAAAATATGAAAGTTACAGCTGACAGCTCCAAAACACTTCCCATCAACACACTGAGACATATGTAATCCCTTCCACTGTGATACCATGAAGAAATCAGAACTTCCCTCCTCTACTCTGACAAATCAACATTTGCTATCTCTGCAGCAGCCTCACAGAATTGCTGGTTATTGAGGCAATTCTTTCGGGGTGGAAGTCACTTCAGGTGTATAAAGGCAGATTAACCAGCCTTTATGCAGATGAAACACAGAGGGAACGTATGGAGGGGAGACGGTCATGCCTGGCCAGATTAGAGAGCTGCTGCTCGCTCGTCTTCCCAGCATGGTGGTTGTGCCTCCTTCTGATGGGTCACAGCCGTTAAATGCACATCAGCATAGGCTCTCCTCACTGGCTTGTCCTTGTCACTGCCTGCTGGTCCTCTTCAGCCTGGCCTGTATTCTGGTTTTGTGTCCCCACTCCTGACCGCCTCCTCCAAGGTGGCCCGGAGAGCTCTCCTGCCTGCTTTCAGACAATCCCAGATGTGAGACAGCTGTGACACAACCTGGTGCACTATGGAAAGTTTTACACCACTCTTACACTTTTTTCTCTCTTATTATCATTATCATTATTGCTCTGAGAGCATTCCTTAAAAGGAGATTTACAAGACCACATAAATGTGTAAGATGTTGTCCCTGCCTTGACATATTTGCAGTCTTCAGAAAATATTCAAAGTTCCACTGGCATTTACATGAAATATTCCTTTTGACAGGATGGCTCAAATGGGTCACGCAGGATAGGGCCAAACCTTTTGCTACTCTAACTATAGAAATATATTTTCACAGGTCTGGTCTTTTTACCTTTTTATTAAACACTTATTATTTAAATAAGC
>NC_134949.1:28663450-28688450 GCF_965638725.1 Aptenodytes patagonicus
AGGGATAAAAGGCAAATAGAAAGTAGCTTCATGCACTGTGCTGGTCGTTTGAGACCGGTAGGGTTTAATTGTTGGTATGCAACTGGGAGGAAGGAAGCTAACAGTGCTGAAGGAAGATTTTTTCAGAGAAATCTTGAATGAATATCCTGCTTCCAGATTACTGCTGCCACCCAGAAGAGAGACCCATGTCAAAGTCAGGAAAAGACACTGTCTTCTCTAGTGTACATCAGGCACTAGCACATAGTATCTGCCTGGAGCTCATCAGAACAAAAAGGACAGGGAAATGTGACTGTAAATATGTAAGCAACTAAAATATTAAGACAAATATGTTAGGACTGGAAACCAGCTTGATTCTGTGTTAAAAAGTAAGAGTTCCAGTGCTTTGCCTGACCCGCCGCACTGCTTCCCAGTTGCGAGCAGAAGAGAGAGAAAAGGCAAAAAGAGGGTGAGAGAATAATGTGGAAAGAATAGGATAACTGAAAGGGAGAACAAAGCGGGGGAATAACAACGGAGTAAGAAGGAAACAGGAGAGAAAGGTTTCAGGGAGTGATGAAGTTGAAAAAGAGGATTGAGAGGATTAAGAGTAAAAAAAGAAGAAAATTCTAATATCCTAGAAGGTAGGAAAGGAGAACAAAATAAAAAATGAATTATAATTACATGACAAGATAGGATTTTCCATATTGGATCACACCATTAGTCCATCAAGTTGTGTATCCTGTCTGCTGTAGTGGAATGAGGGATTAAAGAAAGATGAACAAAACAATAATAAAGCGTCCATCCAACCAAGCAAAGGAGAGAATGATTTCCCGGGCCCTGCAGTAATCAGTTTGCATCCCAAAATTCAAGACTGGGTTATTATTAGGAAATGTTGTTGATGATCATAAAATTATATGGGCTTTTTGTTTGTTTTTAAATTAACCCAGCCATTTTATTTGGCTAGATGAGCTCCTGCATCAGTGAACCCCTTGAGTTGACTGTCCTACTAGTTGCACTAAGTAGCCCTTCTTCTCATGAGAGTATAATCACAGAGGGATCAAGCAGTCTCTGTGTTATAGTAGGTACAACAATATAAAAGTTTTTACGTCCATTTCCCTATTTCCCTATCTGTTCCTGCTCCAACAGTTCCAATTTTCTTTCTTAATGGGTCATCATCAGCTTAAATTTCCTCTTTTGAAAATAACACCCTTGTGCGGTCTGCCTGGGTATGCTGGTTTTGGCTGGAATAGAGTTAATTTTCTTCATAGTAGCTAGTAAGGGGCTGTGTTTTGGATTTGTGCTGGAAACAGTGTTGATAACACAGGGATGTTTTAGTTACTGCTGAGCAGTGCTTACACAGAGTCAAGGCCTTTTCTGCTCCTCACACCACCCCACCAGCGAGTAGGCTGGGGATGCACAAGAAGTTGGGAGGGGACACGGCTGGGACAGCTGACCCCAACTGACCAAAGGGATATTCCACACCATATGACGTCATGCTCAGCATATAAAGCTGGGGGAAGAAGAAGGAAGGGGGGGATGTTCGGAGTGATGGCGTTTGTCTTCCCAAGTCACCGTTAGGCGTGATGGAGCCCTGCTTTCCTGGAGATGGCTGAACACCTGCCTGCCGATGGGAAGGAGTGAATGAATTCCTTGTTTTGCTTTGCTTGCGTGTGCGCCTTTTGCTTTACCCATTAAACTGTCTTTATCTCAACCCACAAGTTTTCTCACTTTTACTCTTCTGATTCTCTCCCCCATCCCACCAGGTGGGGGGGTGAGTGAGTGGCTGGGTGGTATTTAGTTGCCAGCTGGGTTTAAACCACGACACTGGGTGTTTAACTTTGCGTTCAGGTCTGCCTGATGATGATCCCCAGCCTGGGATGTTGTTCTGCAGTTTTCCTTCTGAGCAGTCATCTGCAGACGAACACAAATAACTCAGAACGGGTTAATGTGACCTTTCCCAAAATGACTTATCTTCTGGTTCCTGGTGGAGGGTGGAGAATGAAGACAAAACTTGGGACCAAGCGTCCCTAGTCAAGAAGGAAAGCAAGTCGTTTGAAAGCTACTTTTCACCATGTTTAGAAAAGAAAATTCCCAGATTTTTCCACCTGGGAAGTATGGATATGAATTTGTTATTGAGCACAGGAAGGTTATAAAAATATCCAGGCTGGACAGAAGGTTATGTGAGCTGCTCAAAATGGAAAACAAAAATGATGTTGCCAAGACAGCAGTTATCTCCAGCCTGAGAATTCACAAAAGGTGTTACCAGGCAGGAGTATGGCAAACTATTATGAGTCGTCTTGTCTCCAAAACCACTAACTAGGATGATCTTTCCTATGTATTGTTTTTGCCTTGTTCCTCTGCTATTAGTCATTAAATAAATATTTTTTCAGAGATACACATATTTTTTGCTTTTTTAAACAGTGACATATTGCATTACTACCTAATCAATTTTATCACACTCTACCTATATCACAGAGAGCAACACAGCTGCCTTCCTGCCACAGCCTTTTCAATGAGACCATGAAAAAGGGTGCCAATGTCTTTAGAGTGTGGCTGCATTACCATACTAGTGCAAGTGTCTTAACAAATCCTGGAAAATGTAAGCATAGTTTCTCAAACTCTCTGGAAATTAATGAGTGAAAATAAAATGCAAAATCAGAATCAAAAGTAACCCTCTGCTTGACATTTTCACAGTGTCTAAAGCAAAACCAAGAGAAAGCATATTTTGAATATTTTTTTTTCCAAATCTGAAGTCTAAAGCTAACACAGTACCATCAAATTCATTCATGTTCAGTTCTCTCCTCCCACTCTCTGGCTGTCCCTGGCTTGTTTTGGTACTTCGGGCTAGAGGAGCAAACTATGTGAGATAGCACTGGATTTGTTCTTATGAAAAAGGCACCTATTATCTTTTCTTTCACTTTCTTGGCAGCTGAGGAGAAGCTTCATGTCACAGACATCGTTTTGTAACATCAGGAAGATACAGGGTGAAAAAGAAGGAAAGTGTAAGTGAGAGATGGAGAAAGAAAAGGAAAGAGTGAGAGGATTACAGTAAATGTCTATAACATTTTAGCAAAATATTCTGGCTTCTTAAGTGCTCTGTAGCTTTGGTTTTATGAATGGAGAGAGAGAAAAGGCACTTATGAATAGTAAAAAATATATCTTTGCCAGAAAATATAATTTCTACTTTTCCACTTTAAAGTTGGAGACTCTCTGAACAAACATTTTGTGAACTAGGCCTAAAATTTTATATTTTTCAGGCTCAAAACAGATATGTATTTTAAGATTTATGGGTTTGGGTGTCTTTTAAAGTGTAAATTACTTTTTTGCTAATATCAAAATGACAGCCTCAGGAGCTTTTCTAAAAGATGGGACTGCAGCAAATAACGAAGAAGCTTCCCACGCTGCGCTGTCAGAAGGCCTCCATGCCATCTTACAACACCCTTGCTATTTCTGCCCTGACCCTCCTTCAAGCAGGAGCTGACAATCCTGCTAAATCATGTGGTAGGTTAGTGGTGTGGGAAAATGTCAGCATGTGATTACAATAAATCTCCAAACTCTGCTTCACTTTATGTGACCCGTTCAGGATTCAAATTTAGAAGTACAATGTGGCGAAGATGGAGGAGAGATGTGCAGATTACACGTTCCTGGGTCAGCTTGACATGTAGAACAGGGGTTCACTCAAGGGATGTACGTTCCCTCTGGGTTTTCCATTGGGGATGGAAGGGAAAGGGAAGAGAAACTTCAGTTTGTAACAAGGGCTTCAAGGAAGTCCACTGGAAGAAGCTGAACTAAGAGGAAATCCAGGCTGCCTTGAACGTTTGATCAGCAACTCCCATTTGAAGGGCAACTCCAGAAGTTGCTTCTGATAGTGCTGAGGGTTGCCATCACCATCTCTTCCCCAAAAGAATTCCCACCTTGGAAGTCCTCTGATTTCCTGATTTCATCTTAATTCCCATGGCTGGTGTATATAAGCAAATTAAACAAATATGGTTCAAGTTCTCTACTGGATTTCACTGAATTTTATTTGTTAAAAGAGGATTTGCTTAGAAAATGTTTTCATTAAATCATTAATGTGTCAGTTATGGATATATACTTAGTTAATGGCAAGAGCTATCCATGTTGCTGTGAAGACTGTCAGATATTACATAGTTTGAATTTCCACGTATATTAATTTCGGTCAAACCTTCTCAAGCCTGTTCCCCCTCTCAGGCATTTTAAACCAAGCTGTACTATCTGCAGAACCCTAGAAATCTTAAAGTGCATGGGGTGGGTCATGGGGACATGATGAAAAGTAAATCTGGTCTCAGCTAACAATGACTAAAGACCAGAAGTAAGGTTTGAGCCAACACAGAAGTAGCAAGGTAAGCAGACTGGGAGCCTGGGTAGGATGGACAGGCAGATGGACACAGCCAGAGAGCCTGTGTAGGATGTGGGCACCCACCTTTCCTATACGATAAAGCTTCTGTAGAGTCAGCACAGATAGACCGAGGTGTAGGAATTAAAGGACCATCTAGATGGTGGTGAACACACCGGTCACTGAACAGCTCCTCAGAGGAGAGGAATGTGTTTCTCAGTGGGGCACAGGTGAAAGGAACCTTTCCTTATCTCACCCATGCTAAGCTGTATTTGTGTTTGTGCTCCTTTGGCCTTTAGAGAATAAAAGGCGTCTCACATACTGTGCTACCTTCCTTCCCAATTTATGTGTATTGCAAATATTTTTTTAATTCAGTTGCAGGTCTGTTCAGGAAGTGAATAGTGTGTTTTGTTTTTAAATCTAGAAGCTACATGCTATAAAAAATAAAATAAAATACAACACCACAGGGAGCCCAGCTGCCACATAGAAAGTTGATCTCTCTAAAACCCTCTGGCCTGAAAGAAAAAAATGAGTTTAGACATTTTTATGGGATTTCTCCAGCTAAAGCCCACCTTCAAATCCCACTTAACTTAGTATGTTTACATGTGTCAAATTTTCATTACATAATAAACAAAAACATGTGTACAAATGCAAAGAAACTAAAATCAGATGGCTGGTGGACTGTAGGGAACTGTGATTATTCAATTCCCTGCTGATATCTTTCCAGAATCCCACATCCAGCTGCGGATTTTGGCAACCTATAGCCATTTCACCATCCTCAAACAGTTCTTTGTATTTGACAAAATTGCCTTTTCTTCTGCAACAATAGAGACTATATATTTTTTAGAATTGGATAGCTCTAAAAGACAGATAACATTTCTAAATATCACTGGATTTCACTGTAAGATATTGTTATTTTTCTGTAGTAACATAGAAGACACTTAGAGTAGCATCAGATTAAGCAGTATCATAATTATACTGATTCCTTTTCCACATACTATTACTGGAAGTGGTCACAAACATACAAGACAACTCTGTGAGACTGGATGTGTGGATATGACATAAACCTCACCAGTCACAGAGGATGAAGAACATGCAAATGGCCAAGTGATGAATGAAAGTAATACACAGCTCCTGGCCTATAAAGACAAACACAGAACCAGCAGCTGGAGCTGCTTAACTGGGGCAATGGGGGGGGGGGGGGTGGCTAGAGAGGCAAGAGGGAGAGAAGGGCTTTGGGGAGCAGTCTGATGCAGAAATGGCTGACCTCATCCTCCAGCTAAGGAAGCCTGTTCTGCATTGGCAGGGTACCAAAAGGTAAAGGAGTGGCAAGACTAGCCTTAAAACATCTCAGGCATCAATCACTGTTATTAATGTAGGTCACTGGATATGCTGGTTTTGGCTGGGATGGATTTAATTTTCTTCATAGTAGCTAGTAAGGGGCTGTGTTTTGGACTTGTGCTGGAAACAGTGTTGATAACACAGGGATGTTTTAGTTACTGCTGAGCAGTGCTTACACAGAGTCAAGGCCTTTTCTGCTCCTCACACCACCCCACCAGCGAGTAGGCTGGGGGTGCACAAGAAGTTGGGAGGGGACACGGCTGGGACAGCTGACCCCAACTGACCAAAGGGATATTCCACACCATATGACGTCATGCTCAGCATATAAAGCTGGGGGAAGAAGAAGGAAGGGGGGGGCGTTCGGAGTGATGGCATTTGTCTTCCCAAGTAACTGTTAGGCGTGATGGAGCCCTGCTTTCCTGGAGATGGCTGAACACCTGCCTGCCGATGGGAAGGAGTGAATGAATTCCTTGTTTTGCTTTGCTTGCATGTGCGCCTTTTGCTTTACCCATTAAACTGTCTTTATCTCAACCCACAAGTTTTCTCACTTTTACTCTTCTGATTCTCTCCCCCATCCCACCAGGTGGGGGGGTGAGTGAGTGGCTGGGTGGTGTTTAGTTGCCAGCTGGGTTTAAACCACAACACTGGATAATGTCTTGTCCAAGAGATGTGAAAGTAGCAAATATCAGAAGTCTAAAAATCACCCAGTCAGTACAAATACTATTGAAATAGAGAAACTAAGTTGCTATCAGACTGCCTTACTACAAAGGCCATTGTGGTACGGTCCTTTTCTGAAGCAGGGAATTTCAGCATCTCAGTGTATTTTTGAGAACTTGATACAAACAACAGGGAAAATTAACAGCAGTGAAGTAATTCTGTGATTCACATTATCTTCCATTGGACCTCATATTCAGTAACAGGTAGACTGCTGCTGTGAAATATGCTTGTTCTGCAGCTAAACACAGAGATTCAGGTAAGAAGAGTTCTTTGCAAAGTGGCTTAAACATTTCTAAAACTCTTGAAATACTGGGAGATTCTTTTGCCTCTATCCTATGAAATGGAGACCAGAGACTTGGCTGACATGGTTGCCCTGGAGTCAGGAAAACTTGATGCTCATTCCCAGTTCTGACCAGTTCTTGACCTCTTGGGAATTTTGAAGACAGTAAGAATTCAGAATTAATTTTTCTGTAATTTTTATCTGCAACAAGCACTGTCCATCTGAGGGTGCCTGTTTGTAATAGGGTGAGACAAACACAAAGCAACAGCAATGATTCCTCTCAAGCTTACGGTAACAGAGTAAAACTTTCCTTGCAGTACTTCTTTCCCCTGTCTAAAACCACCGATGTGCTGCCAAAATTATCCCAGTACCCAATGTACGAGATCTTGATGAGCAGACTATGATGAGGCAAAACTTTCAGAGATTTGGCTAAAAAAGGAAATGTTCTAGAACTCCTTGATCGTCTCATCAAGACTCTGGGTAAAGATAGCTGGCGGAGCTGCCTTAACAGGACTGTCAAAATATTTCTGACAAAATCTTCCTCAAAAGGATATTAACAAAACCAAGCAGTCATTGGTAAAATCGACCACTCTGTCATGGACTAGAAACTGAAAGACAGAAAACAGAGCAGAAATAATGTATCAAATTTCAGCATCACAGAAAGTTAATATCTAGGTATCTCAAGTTCCCTGATTGGGCATATGATGCTGAAAGTCTTAGCAGCAGTATAAAAAAAAGGTTGAATATTAGTATAATCAAACAACAGTTATCACCGCAGATAAATGCTGCACATTTAGATAAACATGCACACATTTTTTATTCATGTTTACATGTAGGGTAAGACAGACCCCACTTGCTAGCCTCTGCCTGCAGGAATAACTAAGCCATTTCATTTGCATGTAGAGATTTAATTTAGGTTTTGTAAACAAAACTGTAAATTAGAGACACTGAAGAACACACTGCTATATCTACTGAATGTCCTCAGGGCCTTAAGAAAGATGATTTCCACAAATCATGTGCAAAGAATCTTGTTTTCCTGGAACGAAATAGTGCTATGCACCATTTTACAATACTTAATGAAAACCCTAAGCTCTTGCTGCAAGTCCTTCTCGCATAAGGGGAAGGACCTTATAGTCCTTATAGTTCTTACAGGGTTTGATCCTATATGCAGCTGAATGCAGTGGGTTGTGAAGGTGCTCCGTACCAGGCAGGAGCAAGTCTCTAACCTTTTCATTGTTAATAATGACATTTCCTTCAGGACTACGCTACATCCATGAATTTTTCCAGCAAGAAAATCTAGCAGCCACTCAGGGAGAAACTATAGGACAGTTGCAAGGGCCTCAACAGCTTTGAGGCAGTGAGAGTCCTTCACAAAATCAACTGTTCAAGAGCAAACCCCATCACCTCTCCACCTCCCCCTCATCACTGCCTTACACACACCAGCAGCAATCAATTGGCCCCCAGCTGGCAGGTACACTGTTTTTTCTATTTAACAACCTCCAGGGTGGTCTCTTTCACTAATCCCCCAGGCCGTACAACAGAGCTGGAGCTGAAGTAGCTTCTGCAGTCAGCTGTTGGGAAGTACATAAAATGGAGCAGCAATGCTCGTTGGCAACGAGGCATTCCTTTACCTATTTTCCTCATAGCCCCCTCCCAAGCCCACCTTTACACTGACATGTTATGCATTTCTTGCTTAATCTTTCTGAGATTAGAATGAGATTTAAAGGATGGATCAGGGCACTGAACATAAGATTTAACTGTAACATTTCTTTACGATTAGGCTCACAAACATGTTTAACAATTGTTTAAAAACTTGCTGCTGAGGATTCTCCCAGGTTAGGATGCCCATTCCCAGTGGTCCAGCTGTGCTGTGCAAGCTGTCCAAAGCAAGTTTAAGGTTTCAGCACTACAGCAAAAGAAAAAAAAGGCTTTTGAAGACACAGGGAAGTGTTCCTTTTTGTGATTTCATTCATCTTTAGTTCTTCTACTGAGAACTTACGATTGTTGTTGCTAAATGCCATATGTGCACAGTATGTATTTCTAACACTGTTTTCCTTGGATGTATATTTATGGGCATTTGTTCCCATGTTATTTTTAGATACCAGGACAGCTTATAACTTCTGTAATGTTGGAGTGTGCTACCTATCCTCCACTGAGACATAGAGGACAAGTCCTGAGCTTGAAAATCTGCTTTTCTAGCTCAAGCTTTAAGGAAGGAAAGCAAGGAGAAAGGCAACAAAATACTATTTTAACTCCGGAAGTTTCTGGTACAAATCAAAGTGGAATATGGAGACAATACACAACATAACAATTTTTAAATGAACCAATTTGAAATATCCCAACATGCCATAAGAAATGTGAGTCCATGAATGCTCCCAGTGAACCCTGCTGTGCAGTGCCAAGCAAGCTGGCTCAGCATGTGGAAGCAGGTTAACAGTATGGCACTCCACATGGGCTAATTTCTTCTGCTGCTCGGAGCAAATACTGCTGCATTTCCATGTGACCACGGCTCCTCATATCTGAATCAACCCAATTAGCTGTACATCCCAAGGTAGCAGTTTACATGTTACTAAATATGAAGGCTGATGGAAGACATTGCAGGCCAAGGAGTTACTTTGGTGCTGTTAACCTATATAGTTGGTCTGCTACCACTTCTCCTAGGCATCTGGTGTGATGGATTTGGTGTGAACTATGTATGTGTAACATGCGGAGCTTCTACATTTTCCTGTGAAGTAAAGTAAAACTTTACTGATCAGTCAGTGTCCATAGAGTTTCCCTTTCTTGTCACAGTTAATTGGTGAGTAACTCCTAGTTTGTGTCTTCTGCTGGTCCATGTGCTTTTTGCTTTTGACTTCTTCTTCACTCTACCTTGTTGCCCCTTTTTTTTTGTCTCAAAATTGAACTTTTTCTCTTCCTGGGAACTTTTTCTGGTACTCAGCTCTTTAGGAAGATGAGAAGGGGGTCTTCAACATCAACCCAAAATAGAAAACATTGTGATCCTCAGAGGAAGGATTGCTCTTGCGTTCAGGAGCTGCAAGCCCCAGGAGCTCACCAACATGCTCCTTTCCCCGTGCAAACAAAAGATGAGTTTCCTGTGGACAGGGAAATCTCCTTTACCTCCTCGGAGCTGGCAAGGCTGGAGTCAGCTCAGTGCCCACAGACGGGTCCCCTTTGACAGTAATGCAAAGTGTACCTTCTTCTTCCCACTTAAGTGCTCTCTTTATGGGACTTGAGCAAAGGCACAAAACTGACCTTTAAATCCTGGATATATTCACCAGGCCAGCTTCTCACTGAGTAACTTCAGCGCTACCTGACATTAGCATCCAATAGGTTCAGTGGTAGCTCAGAGACACACCATCACCAGGCAGAACTCCCATTGATCCTCCACCCTCAGGTCTGAAAACAGTGGGCTACATTCTCAGATAGTTAGGCCAATATGGCTCAGTTACTTTATAGCATTTTATACATGCTGTGGTACTGGCCCATTTTTTCGGCTTTATGCCCTAATCACTTGTGTAAGCAGTGTCAGAATTTGGTCCTAGGAACAAATAATATCTTTTGAAAATAGATTCCTGGAAGATGAGGTAGAAATGTTTGATGCTGGTAAACCTTACAAAAGGATTTAAGTTAGCTAAGCTGATTGGAAGGAAAACCAGTTAAAATCCTGATAGTAACAACAATGCATAAAACAGAGCACTCCTAAAATAAAATTAAAATAGGTCAGAAGTTTTCAAATTAATACTTTCGTTCACTCTGTCTGCTGGAATAGATTTTGTGGAATCACTATCATTTTAATGCCCTTAATTCATCCCATTTAAGAACCAAATATTACATAAATTATTATCAAAGTTTTCTTGTACCGTTTATCTTATTTTTAACAACTTAAGAACTATTACCAAATATATACACCACACACGTTAAAATTTGCAGAGACCACAGAACATTTAGATTAATACTAATGAGATAATCCACCTGCCTATTTCACTGCACAACAGCTGCACAGATTTAAAAGGGTTCAATTAAACTTTATTCAGTGCATAGATAATTGATCCAATGTGGAGAATGATGTCACCGGTAGGTTAAAAAATATATTTTACCTTTTAAAATAAAATTGCTCCATTAGAAAAACTGGAAATATAAACCTGACACATAAATCATTCTGGAAACTTTGTTTTATAGAGCAACAAAAAGAAGGAAAATGAAATAAAATCACAGCAGATACAACATGCAGATGCCCATTATTTCATTTCCTCTCCAAAAGGGGCAATAGAAATCTAAATGAGTCATTGCTGTTGCTTTCCTTCCATATGGGAAGTTCAATTAGTCTTTGGTATTTCACTGAATTTGTTTTTATCTTTTCTGACAGCTTCTATTTTCTTAAAGGTTTTGTCTCCCTACCCTCCACAGCAATGAAACACCACCATTTTCCTGTTTTAATTACTAACTTTAGATGGCACCTAACTTGTGTAAGACGCTTTTTCAATAAATAGGGAGGAATTAATCTTTAAAGATCTGTCCCGCCCACCATCTGCCTGGGGCACTGTAATGGTTGCTCTGGGAGCCGTGGGTGGACCAGAAGGACGTACTCAGGCCTCTGCTCCAGGCTACTGAAGACGAAAGCACAGCTTCTTGCCAAGTTTGTATCTCTCCATATTTATGGTAGTGGACTGCAAAATACATTACTTAATTTCTTGATACAACATAGCATTATTTCTGACACTGCTAGTGGCAGTCACTAATCTCTTCCATGCACTTCATGTCAAGATGATACAAACATTATTAAAGAGAAAGAAGGACAAAAGATAATAATCATCTCTCCACTGAGGCATTAACATCGTTCCCATCCTTATAACATTTCAGTGGCTATCCAGAGTTGGCATTGAAATAAACTTTAATCTGAGATTGTCAAAGTGATTTGCTTTGACAGGGACTTCTACAGAGAGAAACTGAGGAAAAGGCGATTTAACCTGCATATGCCATCATAATGGGTTTCTCCATTGCAAAGGGAACTTTAAACAACTCTCTTCTCACTCAGTACCACCTAGCATGTAACACGCTCACCAGTGTGATGGAGCTACCTTCTCCCTGCTTAGTTCAGGGCCCTGTATCCTTCTGACCGTGTGAGGGCTGACCTCACAGGTGCAGCTGTTGGATACACTTACAACACCTGAGGCGCTTTCCAGCGAAGCCAGATGTCCGCAGTCGCTACTCCTGCCACAGGCAGGATATTCTGCAGTGCTATAGAGCACCCCAAAGAGATGGGGACTTTGAACCTGGTTTCGTCGGTCACTTGCCCAATATCTCTCAGGCAATCAAGGTTGGAAACAAATTTTATCAAACTGGACTGACCACTGGATCATGATACTCTTTAACTGTTATGGTATGTTACAGTAGGTATATATCCGCTTTCCACTGTTCCTGTAAAACTTACTATTGGCCTGACTCTAAACAAGCAAAACAGTACTTAGAAAAGTAGTCCTACTAAAACAGGGTATTTCCCTTATCTGTGTACAGCTGTGTACGTGTTAGACCGGTTTCTGGCAAGTGAAATAGAGTAAGCAGTAATGTCAACTGGATGCCTACACCACGTGTAGAGGTGAAGATACATGTAGAGTAAATCGCACTCCATAGACTTTAAGTAGACCTCACTGAGATTCCTTGTCTTATCTATGATTTTGGATTGTTGCTTCACAGAATTTAGTGTAATTAAAGTTACTATAGGTATATTTCAGACAGACAGACATACACACATATTAATATACATACACATAGTACAGTTCATTATTCTTGACTGTGAGGGCGTATAACTATTGACACTGTCAATTTTTATCTCATTACTCATCACTGCTTACTCCAAGCGCTAATAGTATATTTCCACGGAGTTTGTGTGTGCTGCAATGTAAATTCTGACATTGCTAGTGTCAGTCACTAATCTACCTCATTCAGTTCATGTCAAGATGATACATCACAATGCTCAACAACTGTCATCCCTGCTTTAAATAGATCTACATTTTTCACAACTTTACAATTAAATAATGTACGTATATATATATACACACATGTATCTTCGGTTCCACATCAAGTTCCGCTTTTACAATATGGCCACGAAAGTCAACCTAAATATTTTCCAAAGCAATTACTAGGTGGGGTGGTTTTTTTGTTACTTTGGTGTGGTTTGGTTTTTACAAAACACTTCGAAAACTAAAAGCAAACTGAAAAAACCCAGGCATGTTTAAATTTGTTTATAGGTCCAGATTTTTTTCCCCCAAACATAAAAAACTTATTTCTTTCACTGAATTGTCACTTCTGCATGGTTTGTAGCATGTCCAAATCGATGTTTAAAAAAAGATCAGTTTAAAAATGCTTACAAATATCCCAGGTTAACTAGAGTGTTTAAATTAACTAATGTCACTATGGTTTTGAGTATAATTTTAAAGGAAAATCTAAGCTTGGTACCATTTAATCTTCCCCCTTTTCTGGACTTGCTCCTCTGTGTCACATTTCTGTGCTTTAGTTCGTGTTATTCCCTACAGAAAGCCCAAACTATGTTTATACTTTCTTCTGTTTCACAAATATTACTGTATTTTTGTTGTAGAGCTCCTGATGATATACTCCATTTTTCCTTTACCGAAGTTTACCATTCCATTTGACTCTTCTGTGCTTTAATATACACTTGCTTCTTTCTCTTGCCCTGGCCTGGCCAGCAGTGGTAAATAATGCTGTTTGGGCAATCGGGTGCATGTGGTTGTTTTAGCTGATGTTGTAAATAAGAGGCCCTGCTGCCGTACCTGGGCCTCTGCAGCAAGGCTTCGCAGGCTAAGCGCTCCTCTGACGGCCAGGACCAGGGAGGGGATTCATGTAAGGGATGCCGAGGACAGTACTTGTGCCTCTCAGCCTGTCTGCATCAGCCCAGCTGTGAAACTGGCTCGTGTTTGGATCAACAGGGAACAGGAACTGGCGCAGGGTCTGTTGGGCTTTCCTTTGTACTGACAGGTGCTAAGGACCATTGAAAAGGGAAAAACCATAGAGGAGGCTAGCGAGAATAGATAAGGTACTGAACCTATAAAAGTGATATAACATGGATGTTACATACATATACATTTCTGGTGAACCTGAATTCCCAACCAAATTATCTGCATGAAAATATTCTCCAAGAAAATGTACTACGGTTTCTTATCCTTTGCAATTCTAAAAGGCAAGTTGCTGTAATACGAAAAGCCTGAAAAATTTTTTGAACTGTGCAAATGTGATAAAATATCTTTCTCTCTTTTTTTTTTTTTAATTTTTTGCATTCACATTCAGCCAGGGTTTAGTCCTCAGCAGGACTAGGAACTTGAATGTTTTAAAGAAATGAGATTTTGAAATAGAGAAGCTATAAATAATGGACAATTTAGTGCTGCAACTGCACAATATGACTACTATCTCTCATTTTTAACAGCAAAAGAAGTTGCATTGATCTGGACACAAACAGACTTAAGCACATGAAAATCTGTGGTGCACATGAAATGGATATGGTTGAACCTATTCCAATTATTTCATTGATTATGTGCATTTTTTCTCCAATGTATGAACTTACACATGTATGAGAACTTCAAAGAAATACATTCAGTGCCTAGCAGGATTTTCAAAATAATCCAACCTTTGAAAATCCCATTGGGAGCCTATCTACATTTTTAAATGCCTAAATATCCTTTAAAACCTGTTCCTCTGCAACCATAATTTTGTCCTCATATAAGAATGTGCAACATGGTGTTTGAATCTTCCTCCAAATTTGTGTGGCTTTCTGCCATTATATGCTTAATAAAATAAACATAAGGGGAAAGGGAAGACCAGTTTTGTTTTCATACTGATTTACAGAAGAATGCATTAACACATTCATGTTATCTGTGCAAAGTAAGCATAAAAAAGGTAACATGCTGATCTTTCTTTTTGCTCATTTTGCGTAAGTGAAAAGACATGATTATAAAGAGCAATGGTGATTCAGTCCATTGATCTAAGAAGTAAATGCCTGTTTACAATGGACTAAGCAATATCACAGATGGAGTTTTAGGGAGAGCAGTAATTCTGTTCTAGTCAGCATAAGAAATCCAAAATAAGTTTGTTTATATTAATGGAATTACTTAAATCCACTGGATCACTAAAAATAGCCTGGTTTTACATGGTGTAACTGAGAACAGGATTTAACCCATAAAGCTAATTTAACTTTATGGATGAGCATACACAACACAAATAGTAACCAGGAAATCAAGAAGTCATATTTCCCATGGCAAACATAACTCATCTAGACTGCAGAGATGTAGGTTATATGAATGATTAAAATGTGGCAGTAATAGGAAATACTACCTATGTACACGGAGGTCAAATTTTAATTCCTGTGGGAACCATAACTTTGAATTTTCTGACGTATGTATTTAAATTTTCAGACATAATGTTGATTTTCATGTTGAACATAATTTAGTTTTTGGAATCACTTGCACCATCCCCATACTATTCAGTTCACCTCTCAGTAAAGTATGCTTTTGAAGTAACAGTGTTTAATATGATAGCTCTGGCATAGCTCTGATTAATTGAGCTGCTGCCTAGGAGTTATACACACAGCACTTGATACCTAAAAATCCGGTCTGCTTTGAGTTAGGACTAGATCATCACTACTCGTTCCTCTCATGAGCAAACAAACCTAATGACAGTGTTATGGATTCAGGAAAGGTTTCAGATGCAAACGTGGTAGACTGCACAGCTAAGACATACATATATCCTTTATTTAGGATGACAAAAAACTTAAACATATCTTTCAGTACTGTCTCATACAAACACAGTACATCACTAGCCTGGACACCAAGTTATTTAAAGCTATTATTTAGTACCATAATAAGTAGCAATTTAAATACAAGGTAAAATCATTGCATTGTCTTGTTTACTACTGATGTTAATGTCAAGCTGACGTGTAATGCTCCAAAAAAGGCAGCCTATGATTTGTTATCATTAAACTGTCAGTTCTGTCATGTGTTAGGCATAGATTCATACTATACTTCTTTCAGCATATCGCTTTATTTTCTATCAGTCAAAAACCGAAGTGTTTTAATTGTGTCTCTGCTATTTTTCTATTAACTGTTTCGTGCATTTTTTCTCTGGCCTTTTAATTGCAGTTTAATAGTGGTCATTAACACATTAAGGGGTGTTAGAAGAACATTTGAAGTCCTCTTGACTTCTACCAAAGTTGACACTTCAATGCTAGAGTAATTTCAGCTATTCATTTATTTAATAGTGACCTATGCAAATGTGGAACCATGTCATTTTACAAATTGACTGTAATAATTAACTAGAAAGGCAGAGTAAAATGAAACAGGTTATAATTAGAATAAAACTGCTACAGTATTACGTCAGCTAGAATAAAATAATCTCAAATGATTAAATTGGTTTCAATTATTAAGAATCAGTTTAATGTACCCACTGTTCTGATTTTTTACATTTCTCTTTTTTGTGTGCATTAGATGTCACCTCATACAATTTATGCATTTTATTCATCTTAGTAAAACAGGCATTACAAAAGTTTAATTAAGTAGTAAAAGACTTCATATTATTCCGTTGAATTCTAAATTAGTTGCAGAAAGAAATGATAGTGCATAGTACATACCATTCATACACATTTCAATTAGATGCATCTATTGTTAGCTAATATTTCTCTACTCCAGCGTATAGATAGAGGTACCGATATAGAGGAATATGTAGGTATACACACAGAAATAATAGTGCTTGCTCCCACAGTATGTTTTTAACTCACACGAACAATATAATTTTCAACTATATTATTTAGATCTTTATCTTCAGGGCACTCATGTCACTGTTCATGATAAATATGGAATTCTAAAATTACGTTTTCTTTAAAACTTTCACCTTGCTTATCCAATTGTTCATTTTGCAGATCGTGCATATGTAGACAAATACATAGACAGACGTATATGTATGTATGCTTGTAGGTACACACAAGCCCACATGAGATAGACATATTTGATAATAGGCAGCATATATAAAGTCATATGTTGAAGATGAAAACACAACATTATTTTGATCCCACTTTTCGACACAGTGGTATGGTGTATTGGCACGTCTGTTTTCTTTGGCTCAACTTGCTATCTGCTTGCCATTTGTAAACTCAGCTTTGAGCATGCCGCAAAGTAATGCTATACAAATGGGCAGTGGGCTGGCCAGCTTCTGCTTTAAAGCTGTTATATTTGAGATGCATTGAGTTTCTCCCTTCTACTTATACAGTTTTAAACTATTGTTGATTAATTAGACCTTTTTTATTTGAACAAATCTTACTGTATTACTTGCTGGACTGGTCAAGTACCTTCAAGAATTACGCCTTTGGTCTTTGACATTTTAGTTCAATTTATAGAAGCTTGTTTGTTTCCAAATGACGTCTTTGGAAAGGAAAATACCTTTAACAAATTCTCAAACAAGAGTAAATGATGTCTCAACAGCCAACAAATATCAACTCCAATACTTTTTGTACCTTCTCTTGTCTACATAAGCAGACCCCTGGGGAGCCAGGCTAAGTTACCGAACAGTAGTTCATGCAAAGGCTAGAGAAAAACTGTGTCGAGTGCTGGAAATGCATGGAAAGAATGGAAATACAGCAATGGTATTTCAGTGTCTTTACCAAAAAAAGAGACACTTAATTTGTCAGTGTCTGAGCTCCATGTTTATCCCCACATGAAATCACCAGTGAGATTTTAGTAATGAATAAAGTGTGTGCATTTGCCAGTGCAGACAATCCATACGTGTGAATGTATTGTTATAATTTTGGTGTGACAAAAACATAGTCTGTACTCCTTGTAAAAAATCCAGTCCTGCTTCAGTCTTATCCTCATCTGCTGTGACTTCTGTGTGGATCCTTCAGAAAATCCCTGTTCTGCAGTGAGGCTACAATCTCTGATGTTAAGATTTGTAACTATATATCACACTGTAGGATCATTGGCTAAAGTTACTATTTTAAAATATATTTCTCATTGCTCCTCTGATGTATTGAATTCCAGCAGGGGTAGTTATATCAGTAACTGAGTGCTTGCGTGCTGTATTCATTATGGTTTTGACAGGACTTTCACAGTCTCCCTTAAGCAGTGGTAAATAGTGTTATGTGAAACATGTCAGTGATCTCAGGAGCATTTTCTATTCAAGTGTCTCTATCAGTAGAAACGCAGTGACGGATTTTTTTGAAAAACATTCTGGTGTGCAAAAAAAATGGTGATCATGAAATGTTATCATCAGCAGAGCAGTTTTTGGAGGAAAGAAACCTTACTGGTAAGGTTGACGTTCGTTTCAGCATAACAAGCTTACAGGAACAAAACAGTTAGCAACCTACACCTCCCACAGATTTGGTTACGAAATCCAATGTGCTCCATGGCATCTCAAGATCACTGGAAGTCCTGAAGCTCCAGGCAGTTGGCCTCTGTCCCAGCTTCCCAGGAAGAGGTTCTGGGAACCTTTGACCACAGGCGACCAAACAAGCTGTTGAAAATCCCAGAGACTTTAGCTTCCATATTTTTCATGAGGCTAATTGTCAACACAAGGGAGTGAGTTTTCCAGCTTGTGAAGGAGCTTTCTGACCTATTTGTGGCATCCTTACCTTTCTTAAGGATCCTATGAACTTGCTAAGATCACTTCAACACATTCCAAATGGAACTAGACTTCTTTTTATTGTATGGTAATTAACGTTGTGCAGTTGTAATAATGTAATTATTATTAATTACATTTTCCAAATGTAATTAAATTTCTTTGCATGGAACAAAGACAATCAGTAGATCACAATTAACTGTATTTCTTCCAAAAAAATAATTAATATGGCAGATTATGGTAACTCAGTACAAATAACCCATTCCTTTATGTCTTATAGCTGTTAAGTATGGATAATTTACACAAACAGTTACTTTATCCTAGAGCAATTGCTTTGCAGATCTTTGTGATGCATTTGCTGGAAATTTGCTTTTTGAGCACTTCCTACCACATTTCAGCAAACATCAAACAGCCCAAAGGTGGCATGTGTAGGAATTTGAAAAATGCATTTCAACTTCTCAATGAAATACAGGAAAAGAAATTTTCATGTGTGCGAACCATGCAATAATGTACATAGACCTTTGCAAGAAAACAATCTAAAGAGAATTTGGCACTTTTTGCATAGAAGAATGAGGAAGACTTGACTATCGTGTGACTGATGTGCAGCAGGGATATCCAGTGGCTATAACAGGAAGCTGACAGGCAGAGTGACTGGGTGACATTGCTGTTAAGCCTTTGACAAATCATAAGATTTATTTCAGTCTTCAGTCTACAAAATACCTGCAATCCACGCCTCACCCAAAAAGAAGCATGAAACAGGCCTTGTGTCAGTCTGTCAGGGAGAATTCATCTCACTTGACTTTGGTCAACTAAAAATTTGGTATATAGTCTAAACTTGTCTAAGCTCCCTTTATAGAATCACAGTTTAATTTATGTTGAAAGGGACCTCTGGAGGTCCTCTCCTGCTGCTCAGTGTCAGTGGAGACTGAAAGGCAGCGACTCTGAGCCATAACAGCGAGCTTAGCTTTTAGGCAGCTATGAGATTTTGTAAGTTAATGATGGGATTTAGTTTAGATAACCTAGCCTCCTCTAAATGACTTAGTTTTAGTTCAACTCTACTATTTCCAACATTCAGCCATAGCATGGAGTAAAAGGAGCCTACCTATCCTGTCAGCTACCCTGAAACTTACCCAGCTCCTGATTTATCACTTCCATGGCAGAAGGAAGAGGAACATAAAATTAATCACACATGTCAGCTCAGCAAATGCATCTCACAGCATCTATAAGATCTTGGCTGAACAAGACCTGCATGTGTTGAAGGGAAAGAAATCAAAATAAAGCGCTCTGAGACTGGTTCCTTCCTCTTCTTTCTCTAATTCGTTTAAGGGAGAGAAAGCGAGAGAAAAATGTAGGCTATGAAATCCTCTAGCCAGGAGAAGAGAAGTAACAAAATCAGGATCCCATTAAACAATACTACTGCTGCAGCTCACCCTTCAGAGTGCTGGTAATCTTCAGCTCACTCCACATGGGCCCACACCTTCCAACTTTCACCCTGACAGAACGCCGTCATCATTTACGTCATTCCCCTGTCCCACAAAGATTTCCTGCTCTTCCCTCTAGAAAAGTGCCCTCTTTGTGAAGTAACCTCCTAATTGAACAAAATTGAACTCTCTACTCGCAAAAGTCCTTCTTTTATTTACCTGCATCAGCAAGAAGGATGGGGGAAGAAACAATCACTTACAAAAACAGGAAATGGGAAAGAGAACAATCTAGAAACCTTCTTTATCCCATGATGACTCAAACATCACTTCCTATACTAGTTGCAACAATTGACTGTCAGAAATTAATAAATTCTTCCTTGCTTTGTAATTTTTTTTCAGAATCTCTAGGGAGATCTTCCACCTTTACCTATCTAGCAACCATCGTTTTGAATTCTTTGAGCAAACTACCTTCATTGATCCATCATACCTACTTTTCTTACTTTTTGATACTCTTTCATGGCCAAGAATAAAGCTAAATATCCCTAAACCTGTTTTCCTTTTTCAAAAATCTTATTACACCCATCTTTAACAGTTACAATGTCTTCCTTATAACAGATGTCTAGGAGCGTAGTCACCAACTTCAACAGTACTATTTGCTAGACTAAGTGGTGGACTCCTGGAGTTGTGGAGAGTTCCCAGTTGGGCTATAAGCTGAGGTATCTACAGACTGAAGGAAAGCACGTGGGGCATGAGAAAGGACCACCTCCCCTTTCTTCCATTTTGATTGATCTTGTAGTGAGGTAATAATTGTGCACCTGCAAAGAGCAATTTGCTATTAAAAGTAAAGATTCTTATAAGCATTACTTGGACTGAAGTGGGTGACCTTGTATGAGCAGTGGTGGCATGCTTAGATTTATAACGGAGTCATGGTATGACAGGAACCCATGGCATTTATAAGGATAGAAGAATTTGATTTTCTCCTGGCAAACATTACTCTCATTGTGGTTTTTTCCCCCGTAAGAACTTGTCTGTTACACAAAGCAATTTGTCTTCAGAAACAGCAATAACATCAATGACGGGTGGCATCATAGATTGTCCCTCTAGTATAAGTTTGGTTGATGAAGTGAAAAAAGTTGTTTGTAGCTACAGTACTGATTGTGGCTACTAGCTTTTTCCTTTTGTAATTCCCATTTCTCAACTTCATAGGAGATTGACACTAAGCTTTGTCACTGACAGCTTGCCTATTTCAGTGAGATTCACACAAAGAAAACGTGTGAAAAACTGAAATGAGAAGGTTCTGTTTGTAGATTGTTGTAATGCAGGAAAATAAAATATGTGCTGAATGTGACTAGGCAGACCTTTAGAAACAAGAATCCTATTACTTCTTTCCTTTTTGCTAAAGGCATATTTGACTTTGCTGTCAATAGCACTTGCAACAGTGAAACAGAAAGGAAATGTGTATCCAAATTGCTGAACTTTCACTACTGGCTCAAAATATAGGTGCATGTTTGGATATTAATGTATTTTTCTGGCAATGCATATGCAGCAGAACTGATTATCACAGTGGTGATGAATGATAGAAGTATTCAAAATTTAAACTTGTTCCTAAATTTTACAGCTATTTTTATCAGAGGTTAAACCCCAGCTATGGATGTGAACATCCGCAGACTCAGTCTGATATCCAATATGACTCCAGATGTGCCCATCTCTCTTTATGATCTTCTTCTGTATTTCTATCTTCCCGTCTCCTTGATTCTTTTTCTTGATTTGCACATAGTATTAGTCTGCCATTTAACTTTAATTTTTTAAGCTAACCAGAAAGAAGGGGCTGAACAAATATTGGAAACATTTTCTTTGAGTATCCATTTGAATTAAACAGCCAGGTAACATTTGACCATGTTTGTGACCCTTTCATGTTTGCTTTTCATGAATTTTCAAGTGTTTGATCTCTGTTAGGGAATGGATTAGCAAAAAGCAAATTTGTAATTCAAATGCTGGAAACTCCACCAGCACCAATTTAAAATTGTATATTCAGATATTATATTTGAAATTTGAAATTCACATTGATTTGATTAATGAAGTGAGTTGCAGCCAGCTCATGTGCCTCTGAATGCCTGTTATTTCACCTGGGGAGGAAAGTGATAAGGTCTTTTCAATAATCTTTCTACCTAAATCTAATCCTGTTTTTTCACTCCTGTTTGTGTCCTGGTGCAATTTAGTACAGCCTCCAGGTTGTTCTAACTTCTATCAATTGTGAAAACTGCCACCAACACTGCTGCAATGCTGGGGTGGTGAGCAGATCAAACTGGACGGGCTGGCATCTGGGAAAAGCATCTCATGTCAGTGAAGAGAGAGATGTCTGACAATTATTTGTAATTTTGGGATGGAGTACCGGCAATATATTTATTGATTCTAGTAATTCTTACCTAATTAACAAATGTAGAGTTTCACAAATAGTTCAGGAACATTAAAAAAGAGATATTTTAAGACTAAATTTTTCATTGCAAATTATTCACTGAGTTCTGATAGCATAGATAGATGAGACCGGCTGTTCCTTTCATCTTTGTTGTCTTGCAAGGATGACTGCCAACTGTGTGTTGTCACTTGACAGAACGTGAAGGATGCGCCAAAAACACGTTCCCAGTGAAATACAAACACTGCAGTCATACTTGCTGTGTTCTGTATACATGACTGTTCAAGCAGTAAAGCATGTGATATGGATGAACCTCAAAACATTTCTGAAGCTGAGAAGTCCCATAAGATGATTTTGGTTTTTTTTAAGATCGGTTTTAATGCATCTTCTCTTGCCACCCATTCTGCCCCTGGGGCAATCAGTTAGCTAATATCCATGGGGAAAATGGTCTTTCTTACTATGCACAATAACTTCACATTAAAACTTCAAAGCTGTTTAAAATACATTAAGAGAAGTTCAAATTTATTCTTTTTTCTTTCAACACTGGCAAAGCCCCTCGATCTCCACATTCTTCTGTCAAATTCACTGCCTGTCCCCTCTTTCTCTCTTCTTTTTTTTCTCCCCTCCCCATGGATGGGTTTGCTAAAGGACCAACATACTCAGGAGCATATTATCTAGGGACAGTGGAGGATGTCGGAAGGAACTGACCTTCATAAAAGGGCTGTTTTCTGTCCCATATATACTCTCTATTTTTCATACTAATTGCCTTTCCTCTGTCAGAATTTGTTCTTTTTTTCTGTAAAGAAAGAAGCAGCATTCATTGATATAATGCTGAGATCAGCACGTCAGGGCTGACGTGGAAGGAGAGGTGGAAGAGGGGAAGGGGGACATGCAGGATGGCTTGCCCTGGCCCTGCATTTCAATGGGCTAGAGGATACCCCAGTCAGTTACATGATGAGACGTCCTAAACATATCGGAGCATCTCCCCTCGTCCCAGAAGACTGCTCTGGAGTAATTACTGTAATAACACAAGGACAACTGTTTTATAAATAAGAAAATAGAGGCAAATAGATGGTAAGTGAGAAGGTGAGGGCCATATATGGATTTTTCAGAACTATCAGGAGCAGAAAATGTAACCTGAGCTACAAACACATTTCTGCTCCATCAGCGAGCAGGGAGCTCATGCTTTGGCATATGCCATTCTTTGCAACTGAGTTTCAGTCCACTGATATAAGCAAAAGATGGATTAAGACTTTTAAAAATTATTTAGAGCCATTTTAAAAAGTGGACATGAATGTGTTAATACAGAAGGCTTTTCCTTTCTTCAGCAGAGTTCCATAAACTACTTGTGTTCGTTTATTATTGTGAAACCATTCCTCAGTTACAAAGATTGTTGGCTCAAACAGGTTGAGTTGATCCAAGATTTTCCTGTTAAAAGCTTAGATAAGCTTGAATCAGCAAATACTGTCCATCATCTTAGCACATGGACACAAAAGGAGAAGTTTTAACAAGCACTGGCTGAAGTGGGAAAAGCTAAATGTAATAGATTATCCAGCTGAAAAAACAGACTGGAAATTTACTTTAGAAAACTCACCTTACAGGGTTTCGCCTAATAAACCACATACATATGCTGTACTAAATCTCGTTTGATTTCAAAGAATCATCACAGAGACCTATTTTACTCCTATTCCTGATGAAAATTTGGTCCTGCCCTAAAAGGGTATATACACTAGTTATGAACATTGTTTCTTCTGTTTTCCTGGGCTTACCTTTTTATTCTGAAAGGCTTCAGAAGCAGAGTAGGTGAACTATTTGGGACAAAATCTGAGCAAGCTTGAAAGTGAACCAAACCCCATATGATTTCTCCTTGAACTGTGAAAGGATACAGTTAACTTTTTTTTTCCCCAACTTACTTCTTATTTTCACATACCTACAAAACTGCAGGTTGTATTTGGCACTGAAAGTGGGAGCGTGGAAAACAATGGAAAAGGTTGTTCCTAGAGAATTTCCAGACCAGCTTTGCAGGCTCAGAGAGATGGACAGCTTGAATACATATCAGACTGCAAGCAGGTTATCTGACCTAAACCAACCCTTCCCTTATTTGTCTATCAGAAGCTCAGCATCAAAGTAATCTCTACTTTCCCAGACAATGGCAACTTCCAGAATACTTCTGAATGCATAGGATTGTCATGCTGAGAGATTATTCCTAGAAAGATGACACATGAGGGGGTTATATTGTTGCACCATTCCATCCACATTTCTGCTCTGCCCCTGACAGCGACAAAGGTCTCTCTCTCTATATATAAAACATACATATGTATTGAAAAACATGTACTTTTAGAATCAGGCATATTGTTAGAAGTGAATTATTGCTGGTAATACCTACCTTCCATATTCTAGTAATATATATAGACAAATAATATAAATACCATACTCTTACAGTATGCTGCATGAACTTAGAAATTTGGAATATATATGGCATGTATAGAAGCTAGCTATGGTGCAGCAGTGATATGCCTAATAGTCTGCTTGATTCATCTTAAATACTTCAATTCAACTGTGATCTAAGGGGTTTTTCTGCTACATCCCAAATCTTTTTTTTAAAACCTTCCCCCAATTTTAAAGCAAAATCCTACATTTATTTTCTGTATTCAGTATTCCCAAATTAATCTGACAATTTATTTAATCCAAAGAAGGGAAGGTCTGTTTTATTGAAATATACTATTCTGTTCATTTAAAATTATTTACTGTTTAAAGAGCAACTAAATGCATTTCATGGAAAGCATTTCGCTTCATGATGCGTTAAGTAGTGAACGGCTCAGATAGATACACAGCTCAGAGCTCTCTGCAGGCTGCAGGCCACTGCTGCTTCAGTCAGGTCAGAA
>NC_134949.1:28693450-28728450 GCF_965638725.1 Aptenodytes patagonicus
TATTTCTCCTTTGTTAAACTGGGATACCCTATTTAATATATATACATAGGAAGAGAACAAAAAGGAGAGTCTGGCATTTTCACCCATTTTTAATAGTAAATTATTCAGTGAAATAGGAGATTAGAGTGGGATTCTACAACTAAGAGAAGATAAAAAAAGAGTTATTCCATAATTGAAGAAGTTTTTGTCCCCGTAATGGATAATTATGGAATAACTCTTTTATAAGTGTTTAAAAGACATGAGAATGCTCTCAACTAAGTAGCTCTCAACTCTTACATCTTCTATAAGAGCCTGTGATTTGTCATAGGGAAAAAAAAAAAAACCTTGTATTTGATCTTCTTTTATTCAAATTTTTACACTGTATCCAAGATATTCAAATGCAGAGAGGCATCTCCATATGGGTCCAGATATCCACCCATTTGGATCTCAGTGGAGGACAAGGACATATAAGGCCTTACATGTATGAAACCGCCAGCATTCAACAGCACTGAAAATCAGGCTGTCCTATTCAGAGGTTTAAACTGGACTTGTGTGCCTAAAGTAGAAAGCCACTGTGGAAATACCAGTCGCGGGATTATGAAAGCATGGGTCTTCTGAAAACACATTTTCTTAAGCACAAGCACATTTGTTCATATTGTGTGCGATTATGTTCACAGTGAAGTCTGGAGATTTAAAAAAAAAAGAAAAAAACACAGGTTTTTTGGTTTACTTTTTGAAAATATACTTAAGCATCCCTGAGTATCAAACATTGGAATTTGTTAGTGCAATGCATATTTCTAACAAAGGATGGGAATGGGGAATAGATACAGTTTATTTGTAAATTAAATAAATATGTTTTCTCCATGCCCTTGAGAACTAGCTGATTTATCAGTTAATAAAATAATCATACACCACAGACTTGTGCTTCCAATTTATTTTAAAAAGAAATAACATTGCATTTTTGACATATATGAATACAAATGTAACACTAGAGGAAACTTTGTGAGTAGCCCTGTATATATATCACCAGCCCCCCATGAATTACCTTACTTGCTTTTTCTCTGCTATTTATGGGATGGATTCTGCATAAACACTTATTTCTTCAACAATTCCTAACTTATGTGAATGACCCTATAAACCTCAGTGAGACTACTGACTAGAAAGGAGACTATTCGTCTGAATAAAGAATGTAGAATGTGCATTTAGCACAGGTGAAAATAAAAGTTACATCCAGGAATTTAGTTTTAAATCTGCAACTAGGCTTCACTAGTATTTACACCTAACAGCATAAGCTAAACATAAAAGTAAATACACGTATGAAAAAAACTATGGCTGAATTGACTATTTTTCTCAACTAAAAAAGCTGGTACAGATTTCAGCTCTGCAGAATTCGGACAAATACAGTTAGTGCTAGACGGAAGTGTTTGCGTGCATCTCTCAGAAGGGGAAGGCCTATGTCTCTTAGCAGATTTCTTTTTATTTTACTTGAATTCTTTTTAAGTTTTGTGGCCGGTAAACCATACCATAAAAAACACACAGGAGTGTTGCAAGTAGAGAGGTAAGTGGATGGCAGAGCCGGCGTGCCACATGGCAATTCAGCCCAGCAACGGCTCCGAGAATGCAATGAGCATGGATCTGAAATCCTTTTGCGAATATGGGGCTCATTCCCGCAGCCCTTATATGAATAACTGACTTCAGTGTGTCTTCTTGCGTCGTCCCCTGAGCAGAGTGTGCCATTTCAGACCCTCGTTTTTTGTGTTTGATGGGAAGCTGGGCTTTTTAGCATTCCCATTCCCATCCCCACCCCTCCCGCCTCCTGCTCTAATCGTCTTCTCCTTTTTTGGACATATGCCTCTCCCCCTCTGCTCTTTAAATTCCCTCTGCTCCCTCCTGTATATTAGCCTCAGCTCTACTTTGTTATTTTTGTTGCTTGCTTCGTCCTCCCTCCATCACTACTCCAGACACTTCTCTCCCCTTTGCTAGTCTGTTCAGTTCCTTGGGGACCCTTCACACTCCCCCACAACTGAGTAGCTTCTCATTTCCAGTGGTATTTTAAAAACTCTAGGCTATATTCTCTTCTCTTGAGAGAAAATTAAAAAAAAGAAAAAAAACACAAAACAAAACCAAAAAAACCCCCTTCTCCAGAAACTCTACTAGTTTAAACTCAGAGAATTCCAGCCAAATTCTCTTTTCAAAGGGACAGAGGAGATTGAGACCTATGAGGATGCCAGAGCATGGCACCCACCAAAGTTCACGGAGCCACAGGCAATCACCAGAGCTCCTTGGGCTCTGCTGATCAAGCCCTTCTATGAAGCAGGAAAATCTCTCCTCCGCCAGCAGCACAGCCCTCTGAAAATCAGTGTGGGTGTTGGTGCAGCATTCGCTCTCTGATGGCCAAACCAGGTTAAACTCGATGGGAGTCTCTCTGTTGACTTCAGTAGATATTATGAGGATCAGGCCTCCGGGGGAGACGCGCGCAGGTGTGAGGTGGAAGCTTTCGCTTTCTCATGTATATCTGTGGAATAAGTTATCAGGGAATCATGATACATAATGCTGCTATTTCTCAGAATACATTCTGACAGTATTTTCTGCTAAAGCATGCAATTTTTCAATATAAATTAGTCCATTCTCCTTTAGAGGAAGACAAACTTGTGGCGGGTGTCCCTTCTGAAAGTTGAGGACTTCTCTGCCCATCCTACTCTATATTTCTTTGAAGTACCAAGCCAGACTTTCTGCTGAAAGCCTCCAACTGAGAGTACTTAAGCTGTCAGTCGCACCAGTGTAAATCTGGAGTTAACCCCAGTACAGTGTTCACAGAGGTTAGCCAAGGACAGGTCCTTCCCTCATCAATTCATGTGCTGAGCAGCACCTGGGGACCACCAATGCAAGAGAGCACAGACTGATACCGGGTAAATACTGACGTCAGGGAGAAATGCCTAAGGCAGAAGGAAAATAAATAAACAAAAAAGAGAAAGAAAGAAAGAAAGAAAGAAAGAAAGAAAGAAAGAAAGAAAGAAAGAAAGAAAGAAAGAAAGAAAGAAAGAAAGAAAGAAAGAAAGAAAGAAAGAAAGAAAGAAAGAAAGAAAGAAAGAAAGAAAGAAAGAAAGAAAGAAAGAAAGAAAGAAAGAAAGAAAGAAAGAAAGAAAGAAAGAAAGAAAGAAAGAAAGAAAGAAAGAAAGAAAGAAAGAAAGAAAGAAAGAAAGAAAGAAAGAAAGAAAGAAAGAAAGAAAGAAAGAAAGAAAGAGAGTAAAGAATTAGACCGGAGAGGGGATAAAGGAAGGAGTCAGAAACTGGGGAGTGACGATGGGTTTGTCCTTCTGGTGCACCCCCAAGGAATGAGGTGCAGAGGGGAGAACAGGGTGCAGGCAGGATGGAACGCTCTCACATCACCCTATAAAACATTTCAGAAAAATAGCTCTGTTGTGTTTAAACCTGGAATTTAATGAAATTATTTTCTTTTTTTTTTTTTTTCCAAATTCCATCTCAGTGCGTGATATTCTGTAGTGTAAGAATTTGTTGTTGTATTTGAGGTTTTTTATTTTTTAACATATGCTCATTTTATAATCACACCAAGACACTTTGGACTAAGCAGTTGCACTGATTAATCCACACCTCAGATGTGGTGGAAGCATGAGGTGAAATGCACTCGAGGTGTGCATTAATCAGCCCTACCATACAGCCTGTCCTGTCTCACTGCTTAATTAAATTCCAAACCAAATAGTTTTGGGGAGAAGCTTAGGAGGGACCACTTTTTAAAGTGGGTTTTACATGAGCTGTCCACAGCATATGGAAAAAAATACAAGATATATTTAGAACAATATTTTAATTTGCGATACTTTACTAGATTAGATGGAAAGAATGTAATGTTTAAAAAAGGAAAATGTGATTAAGAAGCTTAAGTGCACAGTATATTACATGAAAATTCTGATCATAAAGAAAGGTAATATCTACTCAAAATTATAATTTCTGTACTTTTGAAATCATCTCAGCAAGAATTATCTACCCATATCAAATTGTAGCACTTGTCAAAATCAACTGTAAAGCATCTCAAGTGCTCTTCTGAATCAACAAAACAGATGTATAGCGATGTGAGGTTGCACTGAAATGGAAATAAAAGTGAACT
Organism: Aptenodytes patagonicus; assembly: GCF_965638725.1. Taxonomy (NCBI): domain Eukaryota; kingdom Metazoa; phylum Chordata; class Aves; order Sphenisciformes; family Spheniscidae; genus Aptenodytes; species Aptenodytes patagonicus. The sequence continues at coordinate 28,697,553 of NC_134949.1, forward strand.
AGATGCCAGTCATTGCCCTTAATCTCTTGAACCCAGCACTTAACACAGAGGATACCACAGGTCTTTGGGACACTGTTTAGAAGGGGAAGAAATCAAGACTTGAATCTTAATAACATATGCAAAAACGCTCTATAAAATTATTTTCTTTCTGCTTTAGTAGAATCTGATATGCTCAAATATCACCTTGCCTTGTTCATAAACATGAAGCGATTTTTGAAATGGCATCCTATTTCAGCTTTAAACAGGCAGAAAAACTGAAATATGTGAAACTTATAAAAAGGTGTTTAAATTTTTAAAATAGCAATTAAATATGCTTAGTGGTTCAAAAGTCACCATCCCCCTCCTTTCAGTAAAAATGTGAAATTATGTTTATGGGATAACACCTGCAGCAGAATGAATACAATGAATATAGTTTTAGTTAAGACTACAATATTGCTGATTTTTATTAGGGACTTAATAGATGAAAAATGTCTGCAAACATTGGCCATTAGAAAACAACATCTCTAACCCCATAGCCTAGGACATGTGTTTAGAAGTGAGCTCCTCTGCAAATTTTCTATAATCCACCTTCCCTGGAAACATGATGAAAATGTCTGTTTTTTCCTTGGCTTTGTGATGATGGTGCCTTCCAGGAGCATGATGCACAGAGGGGGGCTGAGGGGAGCGTAGACCACAAAATGAATGATCGTTTCCTTCACCTGTCCTGTGAACTGGTTAAGCCCCTGCATCGCAGTTGGAGGGATTTTTGTGGGCTCATGAGGTACTGCAGAATCATACCATTTATCAACACTTTACTTGCTTCCCTGTTTTCAATTACATTTAGACTTGAAGGATTTTTAGTAACCGATACAATGCTGAAAATTACTGACTTCTCTGCTACATATAATGAAGCTATTGTAGCATAAACCATGCATAAAGTAGCCCATTTTCATCAGCAGCATTACAGGGCAAACATGGACTGATGAATGTGGAGCTGTTCTGACCCCATACTGAGAGAAGGTCCAGGTGGACAGAAACCTCTCTCCAGGATGGACCGAGGGGCCCAAGCCCCAGTCTGGATGCCTGAGGATTAGACTCCTGGACTCAGGGCAACAGGCTCCTGTGGCTCAGTCCAGAGACAGCTGCCAACCTCACAAAAAGTCCTTGCTCTGGTTTTGCTGCCGAGGCTCCGAGGCAAACATGCTCATTTTTCCAGCTGAGGATAGGAACGAGCTACAAGTATTTTAGTCTAATTTAAATGCATTTTGGCAAAGCTAATTCAGATGTCAGCCTTTTCTGGATTTCATCCATCATTGACTCCTGTATAGGATCTGCCCCTTTGTCCATAACATGCAAAAATAGCAGACCATCAGTTCTGGATCTTAAGAAAGACACAAATAAGGGTGTTTGCAACCTTTTGAATTCAGCACATGTGGCAATTTGCAAAGCTGCTGAGCAACACGTCTCCTGCAGGTTATGTGCTGCAGACAGGACTGATTCATGCAAGAGAGAAGACAAAAGTGACACCTACTTTTAATTCAGTTATGACCACTGTCACCGATTTTTTTGATACAAGCTGGTTAACCAAAAAGGCAAGTCCTAAAGAAGAACAAAGGAACTGAGCACGAGGCCTCAAGTTCTAGTTTCCAACTCTGCCAGCGATTCACTCTATAACCTCAGGTAAGTCAGGTAGCTTCTGTGTCTAGTGTTTTCTTTACATTGTAAAGATTAAGCACACTGAGGAATTTCTCCAAATTTTCCAAATGTGGAAGTGATTTTTCTAGGTGCCAGAGGTCAACGGGCTATTATAAAACCAACAAGAGAAAAGAGGAAAATTAAGGCTTCAGACAACATAAGTATACAGAAAACTCTAATAGATACCTGTTCAATTCAGCATAAAACCCAGCCCAAGCAGGCAGGAATGGTAGCAGCTGAAAAGTTATGCTGAAACAGAAGCAGGACAAAACATTTCTTCTCACGCCAAGGTTCAGAGTGGGCCCAGCCATGGCCTCACATACACAGGCATGGGATATCTGAATGGTCCTCCCATCCTTCCGCTTCTGCTCTGTCTTCCATCCTTTCACCAGCAGCACTGCAGCAGTGCTAGCTAAAACAGAAAGCCTGACTTTCCTTCCTCTATTTTCCTCTTGAAAGTGCAAGCTTTGGGGTTTGGGGGGTTTTGGTGTTTTGGTTTGTTTGGTGGGGGCTTTTTGTTGTTGTTTAAAAAAAGGACATTCTGGTTTTGTTTGGCACAAAAGTAAAGAATTGAAGGTTTTTTTGTTGTTTTCTAACATTCTAGGAAGCACTGAGTACATACCAGCAAAGTGCTCCCGGTCAGTACTTAAAGCCCCAAGAGAAACATTTCAAGAGAGCTACATGGCTTTCACAAGATGAAGACCCGAGGTATGTCCCAGGGGCGGCTCCAGGCGCCCCAGTGTGCCCAGTCCACCCAGTGCTGCTGCAGCCTGACGCGGGCGGATGGCCCAGCTTTGGGTGCAGACCACTCTGCAGCAGGACTCAACACACAGCATCGTGTGCAGAATATTTGCATCCTTGTCCGCGGGAAGGGACACTTCTCCCCTCTCACAGAAGTCCAGAGGAGGTCACACCATAGTGGAAGAAGCTTGCCCTGAGCCATACGCAGAGCATAGCTGCACCACAGCATCAGTAGCTCCCACATCTGTGCCAGGCCATATACACAGAGAGACAGAAATGTGCCTCCAGCTTTCTCTTCTCTCCCATGGAGGTGGCAGCAGGTCCCAGCTGGCCACCAGCTTGTGTTCAGGCTGTGGAGGAGGTGTTTAGTTGTACAGTGGGCTACTTCACAGAGACTTCCACAGTGAATATTAATTCCACTAACTCCATAAGCTTTTGAGTCAGTTTTCAGCAGATTTTTTATTCGGGCTGACATTCAGAATTCCTTCCCTGCACTGTATATGATGACACTTTGGTAAATGTATTATTCTTTTCACCTGGCCACGTTTCCTTTCCAAACCAAGCACATAACAGAAATCATTTCAGCTTTCTAGATTATGGCCTGACAAAACTGCGGTGGCTGTGAAAGGCAAATTGACGTTACAGCTGCTCTCTGTTTTGGATTTCTTTTTTTTTTTTCCCTTTGGTTTGGATGTTCTCTGAAATGCCAAGGAAAATTGCATTATCTGTTGCACCACAGTACATATATTGTTGTTCCCAAAGGTTTACTTATAACGTTCACAGCACCATTTATTTTTTTTCCTTTCCCCCCATTCTCATTTCTGTACAGATTTAATACAACAGAAACATGGCTTCCACTGGGAGCTACAGGTAGAGCTGTTCCAAAGTTCTCTATAATTGGTGTCTGCCATGGCTGCTCATAGTAAGTTATGTAAATCACAGCAAGGACCCACAACCCCTAAAGGCATGAATATTTTTTTCATTCAGTGCAGAGGATAACTACTGAATCTTAGTAATAGTCCCCTCCACATCAGGGATCTCCTTACCAGGCAAAGTCAAGGTCTAGAAACTGGCCATGTCAATTCTGCAATTTAAATCCTACTGTTAAAGATGGTTTGGAAGGTATTACACTAGGTCAAGGCATTCTAGGCGATATTAATTTTTAGGATGCGTTTTCCCTTCATAGCCCTTGCAAATCCACCTGCTTCTGTTTACATTCACTATAATAATTCCAGCAAACCACAGATTTGAATATTTATTTCTTTTTTTCTGTAACAACTCTTTAATCTAAAATGAAATGAGGGGCTGTCAGGGTTTCATTCTGAAAATGGAGGAATAATTCCACTGATTTTCTAATGATGTATTTTAGTTAAAATCATGCCTTCCAAGTGATCAAATACGAGGTTACTATCAAATCTGTTTCCTTTAAAATAGCACTGCAGGTGTGAGAATTTTTAGCCTAAATTCAGTAAGTCAACTTCTGTCTTATCATTTTTTTTTCTCTCACAAATCCTGCATTTATGGGGCATATACACTAGTTTATGCACTATCTATTAGGTAACTGAATGGATCCTTAAAACATAGTAATTGTCTACTTCTATTATTGGGAAAAGAAGATTTCCTAAAATAAAATCCTTGTTTGCATTTCCACCTTGACTAGAAAACATCCTGATGCCCTTTGACAAAGCACATGTGGGGAAAAAAAAAAAAAAAGAGGATAAATGTTTTCAAAAGCCAGTTAAATCTGATTCTTCTGCTGCAGTTACCAGCAAGAATTCTGACAGAGAAAAATCTCCTTTGGGCTTGATTTTGCATGTAGCCCCCCCCCGACTGAATCTTAATCTAATCTAATAACTTTTCTTATTTTACCTCCGCCCCTTTTAATCTACTTACTCAGGAAAGCTAAGCTCAGAATCTGTATCTGCTTTTCACTGAGCATCTGCTTTTCTTTAATTCTTTTTATTTTTAAGAATATCAAATAAATGCATACTATTCACACATAATATAGTATTAAATGTGCACACAGGCATATATATACACATTCACTTTCAGGAACACACACGGGCTTTTCAAGGAAATTAGGTGTTTCTTAACAGCGTGGTGTTAGGCGAAGCCATATACCTTAAGCCTGTTTTCTAACGCACCTATTTTCCTCTGGGCTGTAACACCTGCACCGTGTTGCTTGCTGGTGCACGCAGTGTACGTAGGGATACAAGGACATGGCTGAAGCACCCTGTTCTGGGACTGCCGTCAGCTCACTCAGTTCCCCTCAAGGCTTTGAGGAAACAGAAATACAATAGACAAACAGACTCCCAAGAGGACCCCGGTGAGGAAATAAAGGTGACTTAAAGCCTCTGCCTCTGAACGGCTTGGGGCCCTGCACAGCGCAGCTCCAATTGTACGGAAAAGTACCAGCCACTGATGCAGCCCAAGCTTAGTAGATTATTTTTCCATCAACTATGAAAGGCGCCTGCTCAGCCCTGTTTTTCATCGTTCTACCAGCTAGACAGGCCGAAGAACAGAAAAGTTAGTGGCTGGTATGATCGGCTAGTACCAATTCAGTGGTTCAGTGGTTCAAATGTCTCTGTTCTCTATCATCTCGGAGGTAAACGTGAGCTATAATCATCCACATGTCATGCTCAGCTAAGCTGGCTATCGGCAGAAACAGCATGCAATTGAAATTTTGCCCAGCCTTAATCAACGGACTGTGTCCTCATGGAACAAGAGATAGCCGCTTCTGGCAGAGTCAGGCGACTGCAGAAATCTCCTTCCTTTATGACATATGCTATAAAGTTTTTAGATTACAACTGTTACATAAAATGATGCAAATAAACTGTATCTTCACTTGAAAAATGTTGTCCGGAAAGGCCAGCAAAATATATTCAGGCCATAATGGACGCACGCAGCTCCTGACCTTCATAGATTTTAGGTATTGCAAAAATTTATAACTCATTTGTTTATTATTGACAAAACTTGTTTAAGGCTCCTGCAGTCTCTCAAATAGCTTAAAAAATATGAAAACTATGATTATTTTACTTCGGTTAGCCAAAATCAAGCTGTTCTAGTACAATTCCTACTATCCCTTGAGGCCCCTGAACTCCGAATGTGCAGGGTCTGGAATACTCAATCCCTACTGTAACATAAACCCCAAGGTAGAGTAAAGAGTACCTATTTTTCCAAGTGATTCAAGACTCCTAATTGCAGGTTAAGTTTTGGCTAGTTAGGACAGAGTCCAAAGGCTTTCTGCAGGCTGAAGTAATTTTTGTCTGGAAAAAATTATTGAGGAATGGAACAAAAAAGAAATAAGCATTATAAAAATGTTGCATCACTCTGGGTTATGTCAGATGAGTTATGATAAGGAACACTATGTCTGACACGAAGAATGACATTAAGTTAAAAATAAAATAAAAACTAAAATGGGTTTGGTTGTGGGTTGGGTTTTTTCCCCCCCAAACTCTGGTATTCTTAATTTCAGTTACTGGAACCGTGTTTTCTACCTTCTTTTTATGGCCTTTTTTATAAAAGGTAGCTGGTACTCACAAAAAATTTTGGGACCGTTCAAAACTTTTCACAGCTAATTAGTAATGCATGTAGCAAAACACCCGCCCTACCTCTGGGCCTTGGGGGTTGCCCTGGTTCACTTGTAACTGATTTATTTTTTAAGGTTGTCTGGCACATCTCCACCCCAGCTGCTTCCAAGAAATTTCAGCCCAGCGTCAGCTGGGAAAGATCAACTTCACATGCTGACATACAGAGGCGGCCTTAGGAATATTGGGGCCTCGGGTGGGAGGCGTCAATGGGAATCTTTGCTCTTTTTGCTGATCCAGGGATACAGTATCTGCCACCATACAGGACTTTTTTTTAGCGTTTTCCTTGAAAGAACACTCACCTGATTACTATACTATGTTTTTCCTCAATCAGAAACAGAAGTGTTATCTTTACCAGATTTGTGGCTCATTATGTAGGGCTGAACGGTGGATGGCTTTTGCAGGCATCCAAAACCATTGGTAATGACTTATGAGCCACCAAAAAAACCATGCTATTTTATAGACTGCTTAAATTTTACAGAATACGAAAGAGACTAGAGAATGATTCTGATATCTTTCCTGATGTCTGAGTAATGGCTTACTCTGCAAGTCTACTGCTGAAACTGATGGCCACAAATCCTAACCCTTTTCCTAGGGATACATGGCTTTATTTTTTTGTGATTATTTTTATTCAGAACTTTCCTGAAGAAAATTTTCTGCCATGTTCCCTCCTTCATTTTTCTTCCTTTTAGGTTGCAAATTAATTTTGTCACTAGCTTTTTTCCCTATCCTTCTATCTGGTGCCCTTTTATCCATTTCCAAGAACAGCTGAACCAGAGCATCTGAACCAAGAGCATCTTATCATTTACACAAAATACTTTTTTTAAAAAATTGTAATATCTAATTAAGTCCATTAGTAAAGGAAGAAAGCATCTCTAATTTTAACATACAGCACCTGATTCTACTTAAATTCAGACACAGTACACAAAGCCACTCACTGTAAGATATAGGCTGGCAGTGAATTATACTTCTGGCTTCACCTTTCCAAATTTGTGTAGGGAGCTGAATGTTTGAAAGATTTTCATCTGTTAGTCACGGGTTTGGTTAGATCCAAAGTTGAGAGCATCCAACAGGAAATTCCGCGGTTCTTTCTTTTTTTTCCAAACTTCAACAACTTTTTTCTTCACATACATAATTTTGGAACAGCAATACGGAACTTAATTTTTTTCAGAAGTGGAGGCAATAATAAAAAAAGCAGAACTGCAACTTTAGCACGATGAAGAAAACTGGGCGTTGATAGAACATCAGACCTTTGATTAAAACAATATTCTTAGAATTTTTTTCTCCCCAGCTAGATAAGCTGAACAAGATCCCCGCCGTTTAGCTATGCAACATTACTCAGTTTAACTGTTACTTTATGTCCGCCTGTGTTCAGATGCTTATAGCAGGAGAACATTCCCAACCCGCACAGAGACAGAGACTGTATTTTGTTAGGATAGCAGACTTGTTATGTTCCATTCAGCTCAGCACCATTAAGCTTCTGGGTCTAGCATTTGCTGTCTGCCGCCAGGATTAATATCTTAGTATTTTCTTCCTAGTCTATGGTTACATTTCAAGAATTAAATGATCATTCAGAAAGTTGGCTTCAGTTTATGAGCTGTTAAACCTAAGAAAGATACAGTATGTCAAAATGAAAAGAAATAGTCAAAGTTCTAATCATTAATGTTAACTTCATCCTTACAGTCTTTATCACTTGGCACATAATGTGCACCCATTCCTGCTACAATAATTTCACTCATATCTAAAAAGATTATTTTCTATGGAGGACCCAGAGGATACCTTTGTATTGTTTTGTGCTTTGTGAGAAGGTGGACTGAGAACTCTGGAGACAGAAATCTTGCATTTACACCCCCAGGATATCTGGCACTGACAGATGAAGTGAAATTGTCCCCACACTACCCCATTAGCAGACCCCAGGCTGGATTTGGAGGCTGAGTGATAGCTCAGCTGTTGTGCCCTTTCAATTATTTTCCCCATCATTAAAGACCATCAAGGAAGAGACTCGATAGGATCAAATGAAATGCTGGTTGGGCCATATAGACACCCGTTCTCCAGGATCCCGGCAGGAGTCACTACCTCCTTTAACACCCCTAAAGAAACATCCGATGAGGGCAGAAATTCCCGAGCAGCTTCAAGCTAACTGGGCTGATTGGAAGGCTTTTTCCCAAACATGACTTTATCTTTGTAAAAATAATTTCTTACCCAGGAATCTTATATAAGAATTTCATTTGCCATAACGTGTATCTTCAGAAAAGCTCAAAGCTATGTTTATTCTTCCTAAATTTAAAAAAGCTAATAATTGCCTAATACTAACGCTAATATGTGTCACTACCAGCATTGCCTCTTATTGTGCTGTCACTCCCCCTCTCCTTACATTACCTGTAAATTTTTTTTTTCTATCATTTTAATTTTTCTTCACCCAGTATTTGGCATAGAGGTCCAAAGTTCAGGCAAATATAACAATCAGTTGAGAAATACTCACCAGACAAGTATTCATGCACTCTTGTATCACCTGACATATGGTGAACAAGCTGATGAATGACTCAGGATTTAAATGGTAATTACCATTCATCATTATAATTGACTTGCTAATTCATAAATTCTTGGTAAGCCAATTTTCTATAAAAAGGTTAATAATAAGAGTGGAAGAGAAAGAAAAAATAGCCCTAGTGTGATAAAAAATGTAAAAGCTAGAATATCTTCACTGCCACATATCCCTTCTAATGATTGAGTAGTTTTGCACCAAAGTGCTTTTTGACTCAATACCACTTGCTGTACCAGGGCTCTGAGGGAAACAAGGGTAGATAGAAAAATATAGGACCTTACTGCTCAAGGAAGAAGCTGAATTGTGTCAGACAAAGACAAAGGAACTAAGTCAGTCACACCTGGCAGAGGCAGACAGGATCCCCCTCACTCATTTCCTGGTTTTATAGTACTCGGTGACAAAGTCATGTTGTCAGAACTGCTCGCAACATACAGGGTAGGGGAAACTGTATGGGAATGTTCCCGGGACTCCTAAGTGGTGCCATGAGAAATGCACTGAGCCAGCCGTCATACCTGATCTGAACTGGTCGCACTGCTCATAGCCTCATTGACTGTTCTATCAATTCCTCCGAGCAAAAGAAACATGATGTTGTGTCTGCTTTGGTTAAAATAAAAAAAAAAAAGAAAGAGGAAAAAAAAAGAAAAAATATTTCCTTATTTTATGATCTTTATCTGGAAGAGCACTGTGAACATAATTTACAAACCCTCTGGAAAACAGCAATGCGAACTAGAAAGAATACATACAGGCAACACTGAAATTCTATATATCCAGTGCTCAATACAGCACTTATTCCCCCATTAGATAATGTACACAAATGCATACAAATGCAAACACTCATTCCACCTCTAATCATCCTGTAGCCACATCTTTTTATCATAAGGGGCCAATATGGGAAAGACTTTATTGCCCCACCAAGGCATGTAGTTTCTCTGTCCATCTACATCCTCCTACTCCTTGCCTGACCACCACAGATGTAGAAGCTACCCTAAATTGCATAGCAGACGTACTTTCTACTTCAGATACATAAGACTAAGGAGGCCAAGGATGGGGAAAAGATGCATCTGTTTGCAAGGGACTGAGGGACAAGAGGAAGAGAATAATAGAAGTGATGCATGGAAACTCAGTGCTCTTTCCACTCACCTCCCCATACTGTTGTGGTCATACAGGGGAAACCTAAGAGATATCCATGTTCAAGGGAATGAAGTAGTCAAGTTTAAGTTGAGTTTTTGATCATTTTAGTCTGCATTTGGAACCATGCAGGGAAACTTGCCCTTCCAATCCATTGCACATTAGGTATCAGGGTGATTGGACAGATATTGGGTATTCAGGAATACAGCATTTGGAAAGGAAAAATAATCAACCCAAATCTATTGTGGACTACATAACACCATACTGGTATTACAAATAATACTAAAATTTACTACAATGTACTGTATGTTCAGAAAAGTTTATAATGTGGGTAATCTTACTGACTGCTTTCCTGCAAAACAAACTGTTCTAGCAACAGAATATGAAATTTCTGCCAAGCCAGACTCTCTTTTGCACGCATTTTCTCTTTCTCTCTTTGTCTCTCTTGCACACACACATTTTAAAATTTAAGAACTGATTTAAATTTAAAAACAGATATTAAAACCCAATCTCCCCCCATATTCAGGGGACTTTTTGAAACCAACAAAAGTTTAAAGATATGTTTAGAGCTCCAGATTTTGGTCCAGGTCCTTAACTACAGAAACAAGGATGTAAAGCATTAAAATTTGCTCTGCATGAGGCATGGTTTTCAGAGTGTGTTTATATTTGGAACTTTGGATAATTTGCAAAAACTTATTTCAGTTGCACTAATTATAATGATTAGGCAGTGTGGAGATTATAAAGGACATAGTAAGAAGGTATCTATGCCCTTTTTCTTGTTATTTGCTTGACAGTATATAACAGTAAATGTGTATAAAGCAAAACTGAAAGCATACAATATAACTCCAAAACAAAAGAAAAAATAGAACTCAAATACAGAAGCAGGGGAATTAAGGCGTCATTCTAAAGAGCATAGGTTCAGGCCTAATAATAAGATGCAACTACATTTCAAGCTACACTATCAAGCTAAATACAAAGTCCCAGAATGGAGTGCATGTTTTCTTTATTACAAAAATGATCAAATTAATTTACAGTGGCAGTAAAATAATTTTAACACTGGATTTCAGAAAAAGAATATGTCAAGCCTTTATATATTTGCATGACTTTTGTTCCAGTTTTTGTGTATGCTAAGCCAAAAGCTTCAAACATGTAGTATGAAATGCCATGATTAACAAGTATCACTGCATTTTTTGTTTTCCTGGGGATACAAAGCATAAAAAAAGGTCAGCTTTTGGGTCAGCTGCAAAGGGGAGTTAAATTGGAATAGAATGAATCAAAATGCTTTTGCTCAGCCAACTACATAATCAAAGGATAAAGATTCCACTGAGCAATTTAGTATCCAACTTCCCTAACTAACATTTTTATCATAAATCAAAATATTTCATTTTATATTTAAAAGCTAGTCTTAGCATTGGGGATAAAGAGAAAGGAAGATAACAGCACAGATAGCTGTGAGCTATATATACTAGCAAGGTCACACATCCAGAGACTCCTGTGACATCACAGTAAGTGCAACAGTAAAGCTCTGGTGGCTTGTGAAGTCACTGGGATGACGCGAAGGTATGTTTGGACTCAGTTTGCTTGCACTGTGCCTTTTGTACCTGGTTATTATATGTAAAAAACTCTTTATGATTACTAGGAAGAATATGTCCCCTTGCTGATCTGTATTTTGATATCTTGGAAAGCTCAGTTTATTGAAGATTTTCTATTACTGAATGAGAGCATTATAGGGTTTTAGGCTTACATCACAGTTTCAGGGTTGAGCTGCTACTGCTGAACAGTGGGATATAGAAACGATGAATTGACATTAGTACATAGGCCCACATGGTTACCATTAGATGCTTGAAAACCTGCTTTAAAGTGACTCATTCATTAGCTTTACTGTTTTCAGGGTTAAATTCTAAAAGTGGCTGCATTTTTCCAGAGGTTGAACACTTGCAACTCTCATGAATTTACTGCTAAACATCAGTTATTGAAGTTGATGGAAGACGAATGTAAAGCTTTGGCCTCAAAGTCTGTGTTGCTCTTATGGAAATTTTGAGAAATGAACGTGAAGTTGTGTGATCTTAGGAATGTTTGAGGTTTTATATCACAGCTTTTCCTATGCTTTCACTGTAGAATTGTATATTGCTTTTGATGGCTGCCTTTTTTAACAGATGTATATTCTTCCTTGTAATAAGGTTTTCTACTTACTGATATTTTGGAAGGAGAGATTAGCATAAATATCTCTATCTGTAGAAATAGTTCCTATTTGTTCCACAGTGGGCAAATCAGTGTTTTGCCCTTTTTCACGACCTTCAGAAAATATTCTCTTTCCACCACTGTAAAAATCTGTAGTTATTTCACCTACTGTGTGTGCAGCCCTGTCCCAAAAAGGCTAAAATAGAACAAGTAAAGTTACAAACAAGGTGAAGATGGTGACCGTAGGTATGGAAGAATTTCATGTGAGAGAGATGGGCCAGAGTAGGAAAAGAGAGATTGCAGTGGAAGGGGGTACTCCATGTCATAAATGGCATAGTGAAAGGGAATACAGAACAATTGCTGACCATGATTCACATCATAAGAAGTGAAGAGATCAAGTAGAGATTTAAAAGACCAAAAGAAAAGCTCTTTTATTTAATGCATAATTAAATCAGGAAACTCATTGCCACAGGATATTGCGAAGGCCAAAATTCTAACAAACCTGTAAAAAAGTCTAACAGATTCTTGAAATGAAGATCCATGGGGTCTATTGACCACAGTGATGTACCTACTGCCTCCTGCTCAGGAAATCCCCCATCCATGAGTTGCAAGACAAGGAAAAGGTTCCAAAACCATCATCACTCTGTCCATTGCCTGCTCATGGATGTTTTTTCATAAGTCCCTGTCTAGTTATTTTCAGAGGAGAGATCCTGGATTACACAGCTATTTATTCTGATGCATAGCAAATTTTATGTTCTTATATTCTCAAAGCTAGAACTTCTTTGATAGAATAATAGAAGACTTTTCTATCATGATAGGGTTTAGCACTTTGTACTCAATATCACACAGGATGACTAGCTAAAGTAGCCCTCTAGAGCCTCAATATACTACTACTACAGTAGAGATCAGTAAAAAATTCCTGTAATATTTGCCTTTTTTACCCCATCTGATACTTTTTTTAACCTAGCTCTGACCAGTACTTGCAGAGCCAGTGGACTACTACATGATTAGAATGAATTTGTCTCACAGCAGATATTATCTAGAAATCAGTGGTCTTAACACTGTATCTGAATAAGCATTCCATACATATATGCATATACACACACACACACACACACACGTTTCTGTTGAACCATACAAGTCTTATCCCAAGATAACATGATGGGAGTTGAAACCAAAATATTCACTCAGGCTTTGGAGTTTTCCTTGCATAATGTATAGCCTAGATATCATTTGTCCAAAACTCCCATTTATGCTCAGACTGTTCCTATAAAAAAGCCAAACTTTAAAGTTTGTCAAAAAGCATTACTTCTGCTGTGTATCTAATAGCACATAGTCTATCTCATTGCACTCATGCTTGTAAGCTAAGCAGGGCTACAACATAGGTCAGAGTGCTGGACCATTACTGGTCAGGCTGTTCACACACTCTGTGGCCCACCATCACCCTCAGACGATGCACAGGTTCAGGAGGTTGTCTTTCAGGAGCAGTATCTGCCATGTGCCATGTGGGCACCCTGTTTTGGGAGGAAGAAGATTCAGGCACATGGACATGACATCCACTTTGCCTTCAGAGCCCAAGAAAGGCCTGTGATACATAACTGTTCAGGTACTACTGTAGAGAGGTATCATTCCAGGTGCTAATTACTCGAAAAATATTTATGTCCCTCTAGTTTTTGCAATTATACATTGACACCATAGAGATAGCCTTAGGAAAATTCCTTGTTTTATGTGGGCTGAATATCATAGATGATTGTGGTGGTTTCTCCCAACTTTAATATCTGTTAGTCTCTGGTACTCCTAACTGGCTTCTTTTTTACTGGCAGAGTCTTCTGGCTCCTTAAAGTGTCATTGGCACCAGGGAAAGAGAGCCATGTGGAATATTTTTGGGCAGCGCAAGCATATGGTGTGGTGCAAGCTGCAGAATACAGTACTGGTGTTCTTCCTGATGTTGGTCTTTTAGTCAGATGTGGCTGTTTAATGCTGATGTGTACATTTCTTGAAGAACCACAATGAAGCCTTTTCCAAAAACTGCCGGCCCCACACCTTGCTCAATCCACTGGGAAAGAAAGTACTTTTGGCTTTGAGATATTTGGGTTAAGTGTGCATGTTCTTTCATTTGAATAAAGAACCTAGGGTAGAACCAAACTGTTTCTGACTGCAAATAAGCCACCATTTTCAGGCACACCTTGATGCTTTCTGAGACAGAAGTCTTCCTGTGGGGTTTTCTTCTTGTTCAAGGTCAGATAACTTTCACAGTACTCACACCACCTACAAGATTTACTATTGGTTATTAAAATAGCTGTGAAATATAGGTTTATTCTTGATGCCTGGAAGTGGGCTTGGTGTTGTAACTGGTCTATAAATAATAAAAGTAAATATCCATGCATGAATACTTTGGGGCATAATGCATGTACTAAACACAGTATATGTATCATCAAGTATTTCAGAAATATCTAATAAGTTCTGAAATATATAGTCGGCTTTTTTCCCTCACCCCATAAACTGAGCAAATGTCTCTGGAGCCATGTGTCTGCACTCAGGGTTTAGTCATGTGCTTCCAAATCATCTGCATGGGGAAACAAAAAGGCATCCATTGCATAAGCCACCTGCTCTGTGTATCTATAGCCATGGACAACAGCATTTTTGGCTGGTTTACCATTACCTTCTTGTCCCTTCTCTTCCCTCCCATGCAGATTTGTGAGGGACTAACAGAGGCTCCTCCAGCTTACCTAATATGTCAGCAAGGAACATTGAGCCTTCATGGAGAAGGAAGAGGGAACAAACCACACTGAGCAAAACGTTGGCCAAGCCTAGGTTTCCCATGGATTAAGGAAGGAGCAGCCAAGTTAACCGAAGCTATCAATACAGCTTATGATGAGAAAGGATGCAGATGAAGGGAATGAACCCTCAAATGACAGCTGGTTTCTCTTCTGTCTTTCAGCGCCAGAGTTTAGAGGAATGCTAGATGCACATGAAGATTTCAGGAGGAAAGATGTTTTGGAGACATGCTTATCTTGGAAAGTTGTGTATGTCATTTTGGTTAGAAAATTACACAGCAATGAACTCACTTTAATACAGAAACATTCTTATTACATTTTTTCTTTTTCTGTGGTGATCTCAAGTACATAATGGTTATTCCCTTGTGGTGTAAATCTGTAATGTATATTACCTGGGTTTGGCTGACAAAAATGCTTCAGCAAATATTTCATCCAATTCCTGCGCTGTTTGTCTTGGTTTTGAGCATTGAGTTCATAGTCCACATTGAACCACCTACCTTGTGCTTTATTCAGACACAGATAAAGAGAATTTTCAAGGCAGGACTTAAGCAGAGAAGCAGTTCTTTGTGGATTAGCTACACATTTCTGCATATGTTTGCAGGAAGGTCCCTTTTCAGCCAAAATAGAACACATATCTGATGGTGTCTGGTTGAATATTCATGTAGATCTCAGGGATCTATATACAGACTTATGTTCTGTGAGGGCATCATCATAGTTTAGGCCCTTCAGCCTCATTCTCAAGAGTGCTGATTGTGCTTAGTGCCCATTCCTGAGAAATAGAATTGTTATGTTCTCCCTCTGAAAAAGGCCACCCCTTTGTGCTCCTGATAGCATGGTGAAGCTGAAGGGAGGAGGACCTTCTAACTGTTTAGAGAAGATACACTGTGTAAAACTTGATTTATACTTTCTTCAAAGAACCAATTTGAGCCAAATTCTCCAGCGCTTCTTCAGGTGATTCATTGTGTTCGACTCATGACATCTAGGGAGTCAAAACTCCTATTCAGTCTGACTAAGTCATTTCCACTCTATCTCATGAAGCTTCTCTCTGTCTTCTTCTTCTTGGAACATAAGGAACTGTATCTAGTGATATACAATGCTTTGTTTCCAAAAGCCTGTCCAAACAATTATTGTAACACAGGAAGTATCTGAGAACACAGAATCTGAAAATCAGCCTGAATACAGTTGTAATTCAAAATATCTGGTAAACACAGCAGCTGATAGTTGTTGATTATGAGCCATGGCTCCAATGAGGACTAAGCTCTGAGGGATGTGTGCATGATGGTCTACGTTAGTCCAGATGCTGCTGCAGTTATGTTGCAGTTCCAGTGATTTTATCTTTTTTTTTTTTTTTATCAACTGCAAGTCTTCCCACAAAAAGATGCGTAGGACCACTGACAACACAGTTAAATCTTTACTAGCAGATGTATTGAAAATCAAAAAAACATTTTGTAAATTCTGGAAAAGTAAACATAAATCTAATAATATTTCTCAGTTTTCCTCAACCTCCAAAGATCTCCAAACACTTTGCAGACATGATTTCAGTGTCACCGTATCTCCAGTTCATCATCTGATGGAAGGAGAATAAACAGTTGAGCAAGTATGCCTTCTTCTCTGAAGCGCAGAGCACCTGTAACACAAAGAAATGAGAGCTATAAAAGTTCAGTGCCTTTGAAGATAAGACTGTTCTTAGGCAATATGACTAATATCATCAAGGCCAGTTAAGTACGTAACCATGTGTTTAAATTTAAGCTCTGAATAGCTGCAGTAGCCCAGATTCTCAAGGTATTATAGCATCTAACTCCTGTTGGAGGCAAGGCAGCTCAGCTTATGCAAACCTGCCATTGTCTGGAATATGACAATGCCCAGTGCTTCAAGATAAGCACAGCCTCATGCATCTCCTCTGGCCTTAATAGCTGGACCAAGCTGTTTACTAGCTAGGACAGTAGGTGGCTGTCTCATTTGCAGTAGGCCGAACCATATGTGATCCATGGCCAGATAATGCTACAGCTTTTGTAAAGGCCTCAGAATTAGTCACACAATTGTCAGCAACTCAGGACAGCAGCTGCAAGATCACAACTGTGCATGATAGTCCTGCCCCATAGACTGTTTTCGTCATTTGGCCCAAACCCATCAACAGAAAATGTGAAGTATATATGGAAGGAGAGGTGAAGGAAAACTAGTTTCTTTACATGTTGTTCTAGGGCATCACAAAGTCTCTCATGGCTCCTCTTCCCCTTCAGAGAGCTGTAAACTGGGTTACAACCAGGGAAAGCTTCTGGAGCTCCTCAGCATAAAATGTACAGAAAACCCCAGAAGCCTGCAGTGTTATTTCAGAGACTGGAAATAATCTTCCTGTGACGGCACAGGTATAGGAATAAAATGTTCTGTGTATATTTTATGTTGCTGTATATTTTGAGAGAGATTTGAGGTCACCCTCAAAGGGAGAATTTCTCTTGTGAGTTAGGCCTGAATGATTTTACTTAAAATTAATAAATAAGAAATGAAAGAGGAGCTTGTTTCTCCAAAATCCATGTTGTAAAATATATTTGTTGAGGTTTTTTTATTTTGTTTATTGCTCTTTTGGTATTTTATGTTCTTAAATGACTACAAGGATTTAAACAGAATTTCTAGTTTTGGTTCAATAAGATTTTAAAGAAGAGCTTCAGCAATCACAATGCCAATTCAAACTTACTTCCTACTAAAGAGCAAACCCAAGGAATGCTTAACTTTTCTGGTTTAAATTCTTCATTAAAAAGTAAAAGTTTAAATTGGCAGGAAAACTGCTGTTTAAGCTGCTAGTACACCAACATCAGAGAAAGCTGAGTTTTAGCCCTTGGTACTCTGCCAGGTACTGTACTGCATATAACTAAGATACAGACAGAAATAAAGAAGAAAAAAAAAGATGTAGTGAGATAAGTTTTATTTAGTCTTTGTTGCCCTGATGGATTTAAGGTAAATAAAAAAAGTTTGCTAAGTATCTCTTGAGGCCATAACCAATGGACTTTCAAAATCTGTCGATATTGCACTAGGCAGCAAGTCCAAGAAGTGGTGATATATAACTGCAAAGCACAATCTTGGTTTGGTCATATGATTGGCATATGTTTCTGAAGAAATAGCCCTTATAACACTTAAAGCTCTGCTTATGAGTAATAGGCCTTTTTGCTCATGAGTGAAATAATTATGTACAGTATTACACCACTTAGCTCTCTTAAAAGTTATAGCATCAGGGTCCTGATGTTGTAGTTTGGCATTTCAACTGTAAGAACTGAGTTTTCACATTTAATATCTCAGCCACTCTGGATCCTATCCACCTAAAACTTGGCAGGCAGGTTTGTCTGCCCAGATGATTTTTTTAATAGTTTAAAATTAGTTAGGCCTTTTCTAGCTGTAGAATAGCCAAGAATTAGTTTGGAGCTAGTTATAGATTATTTAACTGGCTGTAATTATAAAATGATTCTGTTAAAAAAAAAAAAAGGACAATCTGCTACTTGTCACCAATTTTTGTAGACTGCTGCACTTTGGATTTTGAAGCAAAAAAAGTGCTTTAAAACACCCCAAAGACAAACAATGAAAATCAAATATTGGGCCTTGGGGCAAGTGAATTCTCCAGCAGACTTTACCAGTTCCACTTTACCTAGGCAACCAGAGTGGTCAAAAGAAAACACTTAACAGAAGTTTAAAAATTATGTTCTACTCTTGCACCACAGCGTGTCAGTCTTGCTTTTTGCTGTGCCTATGCAGATGACTTCTATGGGGAGAGACAACCACTCCCAAACTGGTGTGGCCAGTGAGCCACTATCAACCATCAAAATTTCTCAAGAGTCACTGTGCACTCTTATCATCAATCTTTTAAATAAAGACTTACTTTAAGCCATTTGACTCTGGGGTCCTAATATGTTGGCTTCATGGTCCAGCACTATAATTCAAACCAGAGCCTAGAAGTCAAGGAGAGCAAGTTTTGCTGCGGGCCTCAAGATGGCCATACAAAAAATTGGCTCTAACGTCAGCGGTTCCTGTGCCTGAATAGTCAGAATGGGCCAAACTGAAACATTTTAGATGATCACCAGTTCTTAGAGTGTCTGATAGTTTGCCAGTAGAATTAAAAAAAAAAAAAAAAAAAAAAAGGTCTTCTGCTTTGTTGTTCAGCAGGTAAATCATGCAGATTTAGAACATAGGCATTTTTAATAGACCGGATTAAGGAGAGGATCCTAATCCAACTGAAGCCTATAATAGTACTTATAATTGGGGATGTGCACATCACTGATTCTTTGATTCACTGTCTGAACTGAAAAATTGAGAGAAAATTTATTACTTTGATCCAAAACTGAAACAATATAAGTTTCAATGGCTTCTGCAGGTTTAAAAAAACCCCAAAATTCAATCTAAACCATAAAATATTCAGTTTTGTTTAGAGAACTTTTGAAGTTCGCTTTATTAAACAAAAGTATATTTAAGTTTGAAATGTCATTTCAAAATGAACAAATCAAAACACTGAAATTAGAACATGTCTAAGCAAATGTTTTGACTGGAAAAAATTCTTTTTTTTCCCCTCCAATCAAACAGTAAAAATCCAACATGATTTCATAAGTTCTTTTCATTAACTCATATCTACATTATTCTATGATTTTAAAAATATTAAAAATAAACCAGAATTTATTCCTGCTTTCGTGGATTTCCAGGCTTTTCCATGGATTTTGTGGTTAGGCACTAGCAAAGAGCACCTTTCTAAAGAGTCTGTTACGCTGCTAATTCATTGTTCCAAGTGGATAACAATATTCTCCCCTTACATATGTTCATACTGTCTAAAAATATATTCCCATTTTCTCTTTCTTTCTTCTACTATATTTTACTCTGAGGTGCTTAGGTTAAAAAACACTTGACTAGAAGAAAATAGGTTGAATGATCTGTCTGTCAGTCTGTCATCAAGGCTTCTTACTAAAGGGTCATGTTTCTTCTTAGTTAAAAAAGAATATGTTTATCATCAGGCAGAGATAGTCCTCTGGGCTGCCACCATGGCGTTACCATGTTGCTGTTGCAGCTTTCCATATGAACAGAATTAAAGCCAATACTGAAGTCTTACACCCAAGACAGAATTACTACAATAATATCAATGCCATCATCTCTTTCCATGCGCACGATGTCTAAGCAATGTATTCAGTAACACTGTTGCAGACTTCAGTGTTGGAGTCCCTCTTACTTTCCTATCTTGGATTTAAAAGCCTTCTATTAGGAAAAGAAGATCCCAACTGGAATGAGATTATAATGCAATCACCCGGTTCAGAACTTTATGCCATGATTTTAGCAGCATGCTAGAAACTCCCTCTGCTCCTGGGCTTAATGAAATTTGAACTTATTATATGGTTCAGCACAGTTTTTGGAAGACAACCAACAAGTATGGGAGGTTTGCAGTTGAGACAAGGGGCTTGTTTGCCAGGATTTGACTCTCTCGAGGAAAGCTGGCTGCAGGGCCAGATCTTTTCTTTCCATTGGATATAAAACAGCTATGCTCATAGCAGTATGTACTGGTGATGGCAGCCTGTGATAGAGCTATATCTTTCCAGCAATACTTTAACCAGAGAATATCCAGTAATGACTGTAGTTGTATACCCACTCAACGGTGCTTTCCCACTATATAATGCAGTATTCAAGAAGGGGCACTTGACTGCAGCAGTGCATTTAAATGTGGAAATCCACCTACTGAGTAAAAATCGCATACTACACCTTTCTAGGTGTTACTTTATGTGAAATTATAATATGAAGATATCCTGGAATGAAAAAAGAAAAGATGTGTACCTGCACACAACTGCTTGTTCTATTTTTCAGGCTAACAGCTTAGCTGTAACATTTGTGCATTAACTAAATAACATCTCAAGGGGAGCTGGAGATAGAACCTTGATGTCTCCTGATTGTACGTGTGTGAGTTTGTGCTCTCAAAGGATGGTCCTTAAAAAACTCCCTGCTGGAAGCTATTGTGCATATTGTAAAAGGACCGTTGCTAAGTGCCAATTGAGCTAGTACTGTATACTTGCCATTTTAAAAGAAGATTTCATACCACTTGATTATGTTAAATAGAAATGTTTGAAATTTAAACTGAATTACATCAAAATGGCACAGTAGTTATATGTCTAAAGAGCTGCTGCTACTCTCTCTCATAACTAATGTCAATCCCTTCTGGTAGACGGTTTTATGTGAAACTGTGACAGGGTATATTACAGGCGAAGTTTAGAGAGCCTTGATATAAAGAAGTCATAAATAAATACTACCGTAAAACCAGACCTGTGTTTGTATTAACAAGCAAGAACTCCTTTACAGTAAAGTACTGCCCTTAGTCAAAAAGAGATACCATTTTGTAAGGTCAGAGCTTCATCTTTAGCCTTTAGGTTGCACCAAGGTGTTAGAGGTTTTTCTGTGCAGATGATGACTATTTAGGGTGAACTCCAGCAATATAATCTAGAGAATATATTTAGTAGAAATAATGCAGAAATTACCTCAAGATCAACTTACCAAGAACAAAAAGAAATAATAATATTAACAATAACTAGTCAGCATAAGAGTCCAACTGGAACCAGAAATCCAAGATCATTATCAGGTAGACAGGAGAGAAGAAGTGAACGATATAGCACAAACAATTGGAAAGCGTATTTTTTTAAAAAAGGGGAAAAGAAATGGGTGCCTACTCTACATGTACAAATCTGGTATTTTTATGGTCAATAACTGATGACATTACATACAGAGAGGGGCAAAAATAATAAATTACTTTTAAAAAGCTACTTCAGGATTTATGAATTTGAGAAATTTGATAAGTAGTTCTGAGGGAGGAAACAAAGGAAAAACTCAGATATATTTAGGCTAATTTTACCACTTCCAAAACATATTCTTCTAAGTTTTCATTTTGAATTTTTGTTTTTGTTTTTTTCTAAAAGAGACAAAATTCAGGTAAATTAAATACTTTTTAAAAAAAATATATAGTTCAATACATACAGACGACAAATATGAGAGGAAGGGATTGTCTGGGTTTTTTTCAATGACTTTATATTTCAGGTGGTCTGGAAATTCTAAAATGCAATTTTTCATTTAGGGAGTGAAGAGAAAAATCATTTAAACAGCTCAAATAACACTCCAGGTGCACCAAATATGTTTTTACCCATGCTAGGATATTATTTTATCTTAGACTGTGACGAAATGCTCAGCTGACCACTCCCCCCCTACCCCCACCATAATCAATCTGAATTTACCCTTGGAAGGCAACAGACAATTTCCCTAACAAAAGACCAATGGTACTTTCCTGGATTTTCACTCAGTCTCCTGTGATGTCACCAGAATGAGATGGTTAATGGGTTGTGATAGAAAGGATAACCTGCGAAAGGTCTTCATATGGGTACCAGGCTGCACGTCGTGGCCAACAAAATGTTGCACCCCACATACTTACCTTCTAGTGCTTTTTTCAGCTTCCTAGAGGCTGTGCTGCACCCTTTGACACGTCTCTTCATCTGACGTTTATACTCCAGATCTCAAGCTTGGTTTCCAGTGATGGTACCTGACCTACTGGCATGTTCTAAGATAGGATCAAGACCTCAGGCTGCCTATTCTGTTACAAAATTAAAATCTACTGTGCTTCACACAGCTGAAGATGAGCTCTTTTTAGAATGTATTGCAATGGTATTCTTCTTTTTTGTTTATTATCTATAGGCTCAATACCCTCAAGACTTCACTGTTAGGACCCTGCTGCAGTTTTAGTCTGAAATGCAACTTGAAATTTATCTCTTACTTGGCTCCTGTTAAAGCACAAAAATATGTACTTTGAGTTAAATGTTGCTTTTGACTGGCGTCTGGTGCGGTCAGCTCACCCGTGGGGTGAAGAAAGAAGTGTGCTAAGTTTCTGTGATGATAACGCTGGAGCTAGCATTGTAGTGGTGACGCAGCAGGCCCAGTTACAGTAACTCACTCCCCTAAGCAGTTACTCCTGGTATCTTCTTTTGTAGCAGGATCCTTATTCAAGCTCCTGCTGTAACTAGCATACTGAAGCGCTCACATGACCTCTTGCACGAATGATAAACGCCAAGTGAAAGTGCAAAGGGATCCTCTGAGGCACTAATTCTGTCCTGGATGCAGTGAACGACACCTGGCACAAGAACTGACATCCCAGGATCAGACCAATGCCCACCTTCTTCTTTTGGTGTTTGTTTTTTTTTTTAATAGAAGCAATTTTACCATACCAGGAACAAATCTAAATATGCAGGGTCTAGATTTTCATAGCTTCACTCTTGGTTTCTGTTAGTTTACCAAGTATTCAAGAAATTATTACTATCTTCGATATTCTCTGGATCATTCCTGGGCTGTTCTTCTTATTTCTTCTTTTCAGTAGTTTACTTATTTAGTTCATTTCTATTTCCTATTGAATTGATAACGTTGCTGATTTAATAAGTAAGCAAACTTTTCTTTCACTGACAGTTCAGGTCCTTCATTTTTAAACTCCTTCAAAGCTTTTTATTCTCCAGTTTTCAAACCATTCTCTTTTGAATGCCTGATCCCTAGTTGCTTATTGTTTGATTTTATTTTAAAATGAACAAGAAAAATATAGCTTCCTGCAGTTTTTATTCTCATGCTACTATGAGTTAAAAAAAGAGTGGTCATTATGGTTATATTTGTGTCCAGGAAAAATCAGCTGCAATATATTTACTAGTCGTGTTAGAAAAGCACAGTTATGCAATTATGACTGCAAAAAAAGCTCTTCCACGGATGGAGCTATATATGCCCCCAAAACTAATGCCCTTGACTAAGAGGGTTTGCAAAGTACTAAGTCTTAACTTCCATTACCACGACCTCCTTTGCACTTATATTAATGTTTACAGTGTAAACGCTGTACCTATTATAGTAAAGAAGCATATAGTGTGTAAGTATGGACTGATGAATCATCACATAAGTGAATGAGAGAGTGCTGGAAACTGAGGGTTATGTAGTATGTGTGATGTACCTTCCATTACAACATTCATTTGTTCGCTGAAATATTTTAAAATGTGTAGATTTAAAATAATAAAGAAAATCTTTTTTTTACATTTTGCTTTGAATTTTTATGCTGAATTTTATTGAAACATACTTTTTAAAATCAGTCATTTTAGTATCCATTTTTATCAAATTATAATCTTTTACCACTTAATAATAGAGGAGCAGAAGCTTTTTAAGCACATAACAACTGTGACAATTTGATGGAATTCAGTTTGAGTAATAATTTTATCAAATAATATATTTCTTTTAAAAAATACCATTTATTAAAACATTATCCACAATTTAGGCAGAATGGTAAAGCAAATGTCATTTTTAAACACACGACCCACCTTTGCTGAAAGCGCAGCACAATCACAACATGTTATAGGAAGCTTTGGCATGCTTTGAAACACAGGATGACTCTATCAATAGATTATTAAGCCTACAGACGAGAGCCCAGCATTTCTGAGCTAAATACTACTTATTCACTTCTCCCTGTGCATCTCCATTGATTTTAATGAGTTTTCATGGGTTTAACTTAAGACAGGATATGATTCTCAGCACCTGGTGCATGAAGACACATTTGTCTGACATAGACTAAAGCATTCATAGGCTCCCAAAAAGCAAATTTTGCTCTCTTTGAACACCTTCAGGTCTGGTGCCCCAGGGAAAGTGAAGTCCTGGGGACAGGATCTGGCAGGCACCAACATAAAAGCAACCGCAGCATGGGTACTTTTAGGAAAGATCAGGGCAAACAATCAGAGGCATTCCTTTGGTAATCGCAGATCTTCAGGTGAAGGATGGGAAAAAAAATTCTTAAATTGAAGCTGTTCTGTGGAAATGAGACCCAGGCAAAAGATGGAAAACATACTGAAATACAATAAACATCAAATATAATAAGTAGCAGGGACTGAAAACAAAGGTAAAGGTCTACGTACATAATTTCAGAAATGGAAACTGTTACTCTCAGTGAGAGAGTCAGAAATATTTCCTCTCACACTTCAGCTCACCCACAAAACTCCCAAGAAGAGTTTCTTTCAAGATACCTGGACTGTCTTAGTCAAGCATCAAGCTTATGACATTTCTTCCTTTGCAGCTATTTTTATCTCTGTAGAATATTTTAAATTCTGTTCTAAGGATTAAGACATTTACCTGGGAGGAAGCTGAGCTGCATCCTCCATCTGCAGAAGTCTAGAAAACTCAGCAGTTCAGATTGTAGATTCAGCTACGCAGGCGAACATGTACACCTGCTGATGGTCTAGCTACCCCTCAGAGTGGTTGTAAGGACTGAATGGGACTGGCCTGGAGCAGGGACAAACGACATCACGGTAGCGGCCAGGAGTCTGATTTCATTGAGTCAATGAAAGAATAGAGTATTATGCATACAAAGCGGAACACTGTCAGTCAAAGAGCCTGCGAGCGCTCCAGCCCTTGTGCCTCGTAGACTGCAAGCAAGGGTACATAGAGGAGAGGCAGGTGCAGTGGCTCCAGAGTCCCCTAGGCAGAGGTCAGAGCTGAAGCACTCATCATCTATAGTTTCCTTTGCCTGTTCTACATGTGAAAAGATCTGAAACAAATGGAAAGTTTAGTCACATTAACCAATTTTTTTTTCTTTTCCATTTTGGTGAGAGGAGAGTTTTAAATGGTAAATTTGATTTGAGGCCATTAAATATTGTTTTTTGAGTCTTGCACTTCAGAAGTCAGTTTTCACAAAGCTTTTTAGAAAGAAACTATTGTTCTGACATTTGATCTGTCTTCTCCCATCACACACAACCAACGTGTCAATAAGTATTTTTGTTATGAAATTTGACTCTTCATGCCTGAAAAAATCCAACAATTTTGAAAAGAGCTCGTGCATTGCAATGCAATCTGTGCATTGCCAGAAAACAAAGCTCCTGCCTCCTACCAACAACTGCAAAGTTCTGGTCTTTACAAAATTCTGCTGGCTCTGCAGCCTGCCAGACTTCATCACAGGCAACTTTAATTCCTTAAAATGGCAGAAGTAAAGCCATTAGATCAGCTGAGTGGTTTTCTGATGTGTTAATGAGAAGAAAAAATGCAGCATCAGAGCTGCTGCAAGGGAGGGACAACTGTCTTGCCAGGAGGAGGGAGGGAAAGAAGGAAAAGTAGGAAGAGAGGTGAACACAGGAAGTCTCACACTTCAGATGAAAGCCAGTCCTCCAAACCAACCAACTTACTCCGTATCTGACTGGGTTAGTACATCTGCCATTGGAACAAGTCCATTTCTTGCTAGGGTGATATTAGGCCTTTTTATATATAAGTGCTGACTTGTCAGAAAGCACTGGAAAATAATCTTCTTAAACATATATTATTTTACCATCAAGGAATTCTGCAGTTTACTTAATCGCAAAGGAAGGGACACATACAAGTGTAAAATATTTCATGTTTTTACCTATCCTTAACTGTAAGCCTTAGGGCAGGCTTTCAGGAGGTAAATTCCTTCTTCAGATAATTCCTTGCAAAGTTTGGATAAGCCTTTTGTGTTCAACGTCTTACCTGACCAGCATGGATACTCCTGCATGTAAAAGAAACATACACATTGTCAGGTTACCTTGAAGAATTCCAACTTTTCTAAGACCTGAGATGAATTCCTGTATTTTGTTTATCTCTAAAAGATGTGTTCCATGACGGTGTTATCACTGTTCCATATACCTCTCCAGAACCATTTTCCTACAAGACTTTTGCTGTGGACGCCCTTAATATTTCACAAGTGTTCCATAAAATACTGCTGTCTCTTTAGAATTTACCATGTTCGTTTCCTGCCTGTAACTGCAGACAGAATATAATTCTTTTAGTGGTCTGTATGAATATTCATAAGTGACAAGTACTCTGAGTTCTAAAATATCGGATCAGGAGGTTTTGCAATTATTAGATCAGGGCTTCTCTCAGTTGTACCCTGGGATTGAAATGTCTTTATTTCAGTGCAATAACAGAGGAAGAACACAAGATTACAATAGATTTTAACAAGAAGGAGATAACTTTGCATTATTTTTCATTCTTCTTTCAGTCTCCATCACGAGGATGGAGTCATGCTGTGACATTCTTCTCTGGGTATTGGAACATGAGAATGATATACCCGACTTTGAATGTCTCGAGTTTTGTAACATATAATAGTTGAGTTTTACTTCTTTCACCCCAGTATTTTGCATTTTGATAGGCAAGTGCCACTTCACCACTGAGGCCCTTCTGCTGACCTTTAACACAGCGGGTAGCTTTAGCAGTGCAATTATCAGGAAGGGTTGTGGTGTCCTGGAGGAAGTCAGCGTGCGAACATGTATAAACTGGGATATCAAGGACATAAAAAGCAGAGGAGCACATACCAGGCAAGTGAAGTCATTTGATCATGACAACCCAGTCAAGCCAAAGTCAGTGACGGTTATGTCGGAAATTCTTGCTTAGCCTCCTGCATGCATTTGAGCGAAAACGTGGGAGAGTACAGATTAATGTGACCCCATTTTACTTTCTCTTAAACTACTACTGAGTTTCCAACTCAGAAAGTTCTGCCTACCAGTCGAGTAACAGGAAATCAACACACAGGAATCTGATCTACCCACTTGATGTGTGTTGTTTATAAGTTTGAGCCCTGGTTTCCAGTTTCACCACTGCCACTGGTCCTTACACAGTTCTAAGGTCGTTTTTTCCAAACGTGGGTGCCTAAAGCATAAATATATATCAGGGTGTTCATTCTTAATATATAGAACTACCTTGTACGAGAAACAAACCCAGGATTTGGCCTTCGATAACAAGAGGACAGCGATAATACAAGTCTCAGTGAGCTATTACTATAACATGTTCAGCAAAGAACAATCAATGTACACTACTATAAGTAGAAGTAAAAGACAGCCCACCCATGAAAGGTAAAGAAAAACAGACATAAATGTTCCACCTACTGTCGCTTTTGCTATTTCACCTGTAGTTACCACTACTGGTGCTGAGGAACTGCTCTCATTTTTGCTTGAACAGAAAATGTTTTCATGACAGAAGCATTTGTGCTATGTGTTACTTTTGCCCTTACAAATATAATTAAAGAAGTTTGGAGGGGTTTTCTTTTCCTTTAATGAGTAGCACCCTTTAGAAGCACACTTGATACACCCTCTTTGCTCTTGCTTTCCTTACCTTCACTGTTTCTCTTTCCTTCACTTGGTGGCTGTTGTTATCACACAGTTTGCCTTCCCAGACTCCAGCCCCCCTTCATCTTCTTCCTATTCTCCCTCCAAAAAAAATAAACCAAAACAAAGCTCTGTTCATTATTTTTTCTTCCCGAGACAAGTTCATGTTTTTTCAACATACTGCAGGAGGACAGTCTATGCTGATTTTGCTGCTTAAATATTATTTTTCATCGTTTCTGTGTTTATTTTTCCAAATGTGCTAAGAGACCTCCCAATGAGATCCCTTCTTCCCTCTCCACAGTCTTCCCCTTAGGAATCCAAATGTTGCTAATATCTCTTGGGTAAAATCCAGCCACTGTGTCCACATCAAGTCAAGCTGAATTTACTCCATGCCCTGCAGCTGTTCCATTGTCTCCTTATTACAACACAAGTTTCTGTTTGTTTTATTTATTTATCATTTCTAAGTACCAGGCTTTCTGGCAAAATGTTGCCAGCTGGAAGTTACATGGAAAATGTTTAGCACAGCTTTAACACATGCTCCAGAGTATGTGTACATGCATTTCATTCTTGGTAAATCAGCATTTAGGGAGTATGGGGAAATAGGCTGTGAAATGCGATCAGCTTGTCCTGAGCCACAGTGCTATTTAATAAAATCTCTAGCAAATTCAAATAGCAGAAACTCATCCAAGTCTTTAGTGCATGCATTTGCTCCTCCCTGAACTATCAATATCAAAACAGTCTCTTAGGCAACTATGTCAATGAAAAATGAAGAAAAATAAATAGAAAAAATGAATAGGTATTTCTGATGAATAACCATCATCCATGCCTGTGCTAAATCACATTTCTAATCTCTTTATTTTGAGCATTTATTAGCACTTACTTCCCTCAGTTAAATAAGAATAAAGTGCTATAAATAATGTTTATGCCTCTAGGAGCTTATGTAGAGGGTCTTCTGGTTTTCTGTAGCTTTCCCTTATTCAGAATTAACTAGTCAGCTTCTCTGTTGACAGGGCATAAAATGTAGAAATAAGGAAGAAAACTATTGATACCTGCATAAAGTTTCTCTGTTTTTCAGGTATGGGGAGGTACTGCACTGTCTCATAGATCCCCTCATCATTGCTTGGTGCAAGAAGAATTCCAATTTCAATGTCTGCTGCTGTCTCCCATGTCAGTCCAGCAGAGATCTCTCCCAGCACATTGGCCAAGCACATTAAGAGTAGGTCTGTCTTCCTGGGCAAATCATCCCTCACATTTATGTTGAATTTCCACTTGTGAATCATAACAAACACACACTTTGGTACTGACCTTAACGTGAATACCTTTACAGGCAACTCTACATTTCATGCATCTGTCAGTAAGGCTTGGAAGCAAACAGGAAAAACATAAGTATAAACTTCTGGTGAGTAACATGTTCTTTTCACTATGAATTTCCAGTTGATTCTTCATGAGTTTTCTGGGCTGTTATCTAAAATATACTGATCTTAGATAATGATGAATTAAGGGTTTAATTCTACTTTTTATACTTCAGTGGGAAGAATCATTTCTAAGCATTTCTCAGGAACAACACTGTCTACCAGGATCCATTTGGACTGAACACAGCTGATTATTTGTGACAGTTTGGATCCTCACTGCTTATACGAAAGCTAAACAAAAAATGAAACATATATCATGGCATTCATCTATCATAGAATCATTGAGGTTGGAAAAGACCTCTAAGATCATCGAGTCCAACCATCGACCCAACACCACCATGCCCACTAAACCAGGTCCCTAAGCGCCTCATCTACTCGTCTTTTAAATACCTCCAGGGATGGGGACTCCACCACTTCCCTGGGCAGCCTGTTCCAATGTTTCACCACTCTTTCAGTAAAGACATTTTTCCTCATGTCCAATCTAAACCTCCCCTGGCACAACTTGAGGCCGTCTCCTCTCGTCCTATCGCTAGTTACTTGGGAGAAGAGACCAACACCCACCTCGCTACAACCTCCTGTCAGGTAGTTGTAGAGAGCGATGAGGTCTCCCCTCAGCCTCCTTTTCTGCAGGCTAAACAACCCCAGTTCCCTCAGCCGCTCCTCAGAAGACTTGTTCTCCAGACCCCTCACCAGCTTCGTTGCTCTTCTCTGGACACGCTCCAGCACCTCAATGTCCTTCTTGTAGTGAGGGGCCCAAAACTGAACACAGTATTCGAGGTGCGGCCTCACCAGGGCCGAGTACAGGGGCACAATCACTTCCCTACTCCTGCTGGCCACACTATTTCTGATACAGGCCAGGATGCCATTGGCCTTCTTGGCCACCTGGGCACACTGCCGGCTCATGTTCAGCCGGCTGTCAACCAGCACCCCCAGGTCCTTTTCTGCCAGGCAGCTTTCCAGCCACTCTTCCCCAAGCCTGTAGCGCTGCATGGGGTTGTTGTGGACGAAGTGCAGGACCCGGCACTTGTCCTTGTTGAACCTCATACAATTGGCCTCGGCCCATCGATCCAGCCTGTCCAGGTCCCTCTGCAGAGCCTTCCTACCCTCGAGCAGATCAACACTCCCACCCAACTTGGTGTCGTCTGCAAATTTACTGTATCTGTAATCTATGTATTTGACGTCAAAGTCCACTAGAGCCTAAATTCAGGTGTGAGTCCAAATAAGGCAAGGAATTGAAATAAATGTAATATATACCTTTCTGTAGTCGTCTTGATATATGTATGATGCTTCACTTCTAATGAATTTATATTTACAATGACTAATTTTCTTCTTGCCTCTCTCCAGCATGCCTCACCACTGACTCTAATGGTTTAAGGAAGATTATATTGGTGTAAGAGCATCATGGAACCAAAACACTTGAATTTAGGAAGAAAATCAAAACATGGAGGGCTTCAGATGTGTATAAGTCAAAAGATGACTGTTCTTTACTTGAAAACACACTTTCTTCTAGCTAGTTGTGTATTGGTAAGCATGTGATGAATGTTCAGGACAGTTTAAATCAATCTACAAAAGAATTTATATCACTATGCATGACTAATCAACGTAATCATTGTCTTACATATCACCTCTGACTTTGGACTCTTGGGTTCAAGCCATCAGAAAGAGTAGTTTTGTGACATTTAAACCTTGAAACATGATATAGATTGATAATTACATTAAGTTGTGACAAGAGGCCTCT
>NC_134949.1:28733450-28740950 GCF_965638725.1 Aptenodytes patagonicus
AATTATCCCTAAAACAATCAAGACAGTATATCTCTACAAAGGAGAGGATCGATTTAACAACAAACTCTAGATTTATCTGTATTGATTAGAGGGCATTCAGTGTAATTTTAGTGAATTATGTTTGGCTTTCATTTCCCAGTAGAAATTTTTCTTGTGATGATCAAAAGGTAAATTACAAACTACTACCCGGTCTTTTGTGTGCTACCTACATAACATCTAACTATTACTTTTCAAAGAAACATTGATGTAAGAAAGGACAAAATATTGGGGTTTTTTTACACATGATATCTTACTATAAAAATCATATGACTGAGTTTATAGCACTTACCTAAGAGCCTGATGTCATCTTCTCAATTCATTAATACAGAAATCAGGACTGCACTAAAGAGTCTGTGCTAAAGGAACAAATCCAAGATCATCTTATGAGAATAGAATTAGAAAGATTAAGAAAGTAATATGATTTTTCTTCTTAAATAGGAGTAATTTCAAAGGAGCTGTTAACACTTTCATGTCTGAAACTTTCTTACTGGCAAGAAGGAGAACTAAAGGAATCAGACAGATTCAAAGACAATTTAGTGTAGCTGTAAGTCTGACACCACTGCTGATACAGTTTAATTGAGGACTAATTGGAACTAAGAAGGCTAGTTATTTTGTCAACTGCACGTATATTAGTTCCAGTCATTTTTAATCTGATGTAACGGTGATAAAGAGTCTAACTTACTTTGTTTAGTTAATAACATTAGGCCAGAAAGGATCACCTAGTCATTTCATGTTACCCAATACACTGCTAATATAAACAATGTCTAATTACACTGACTACATGCTCCCATGAAATGACCAATTAGAACATTTGCTGATTCTAAATGTTCACTGTTAGAGACATTTCCACAGGCTTTCTGCAGGTCATATTCATAAATTCTACCCCAGCTTGTAGGAAGCATAAGGGCAGAACATGTGAGGAAAAAGTTGTTTTTAAGCAGCACAAAAGACAGACACCGTGTACTGTGTTCCCACACAAAAATATATCAAATTAAAATGCACTTTTCTGTATTCCCTAGGAGTATGTAATATTGCACATTTATATACTCTTCTTGCTGAATCTAGAGGATCATACCACATGTTCAAGACTCATATGATAAAGGAGGCATGTGTTAGCATTTTAATATTTAGGCCAACAAATCTAGAGTGATTTGTATTCGCTTTCAAAGCTCATTTATTGACTGTGATCTGTAGCTGGTATGAATAATACCAGAATTGTCTATTATTTATTTTTGTTACTTTACTGATGAGTCAATAACTGCCCCCTGAAAACATCAGTCCAGCATCTACCAACGTTTTATAAAGTGAGACAATCTGACAATGATATTGACAGCAAGTGTGTTAAACTCAAATTAAAATCAAAATAGAAAAATACAATAAATGAGAACAATCTCTTCTTTGTCTCAAGAAAAATTGCTGACACTGTAAAAATTGCATTTTTAATGATTAAATGATTATCCCTTAAGTAATCATGCTGAAAAATTTGCCAGTTATGTTAAAGTAAATAACAGTACATCAGTATGTGCCTTACCAGATCTAATTAACACACAGTATTAGAAATACTGGAAACAGTGAGACAGAGCTCTCCAGACAACTTAAATAAAAGAAATACATTTACAAGGGCTGCAACTAATGCATAGAATACAGCCAAATAAAAATTCAATACTGCAAAAGTATTTGAAAGTATCAATGTTAACAATTGCTCTGCAGGTGTCTAAAATGCCTGGCTGTCACACATGTCTGTACTCTGCAAGGTCTCAATCCTTCTCCCACTTAAATGAGTTCAAATGTTGCCACTCAGGTCAGTGGGCTAGTGTCAGGTGCTTTTCCTATTCTTCTTAGACAATGCCCTAAACATTACTAATCCACTTACGTGAAAATTTTTTCTTGGAATAAAAGGCAGCATGACAATCCGCAGAACTGACCACTAGAATTGTTTGAGAGAATTAAATGTAACTTAAAAACCACATCATGTAAATAATTACCATTTGCTAAAAGTAAAATTAACAAATGTTCTTTTAAATTAATTGGTATATGCTGAATGTGTGCTACATTGTCTTATCCAGGATATTTAAAAATGAAATATATGATAAACTTTGTCTTATGGTAATTAGATTAATAAAGGAGAGTAATTAAAAGACTCTTACATTTTTTCTAAGGGCTAGAAATTATTAAACTATCCAGAAAAGAATCAAAGCTTTTATATAAAAAAATCACTCTTTGAGCTGAATTGCAATAAATCAATAAGAATGTTATTGTTCAATAGGTAATAATTGTCTTCATATAAACTGAAAATATTGTTTGGGATGATTAATATACAATGCTGCATTATGCATTTGGGAGTGTCAATGAATAATTTTTAGTTCTGATGTTATTATGTAATTGAGAGAACATGTTCATTTGCCCTAATAACTACTAAGATGCACTTAATAAAATGAAATGTAATAATACTTGTAATTTAATCTATTCATGGAAGTAATTTTAAAAGTCTACCATTCTCCTTAATGTGGATAACATTCATAATTTATAAAGTGTTGTGATGCAGAATTGACAATGCCATTGTTTTTTACACTTTGAGATGATTCTGCAGCCTTCATTATCTGCATACCAACCTCAGGATTATCAAGGGCAAACAAAAGATAATTAACACCAAAAACAGGCAAATGCAGGAGCTACTGAGTGAGGTTTTCCATTTAATGCAGAACCTTTGAAAACTGGGAAATGGAATAACTATTCAAAACCTTTTTTTTCCCCATTGCAGAAAACTATTTCAATATGTTTTCTTTGCTACGTTTTAAATGTCATTTTTTGCTATAAAACTATATTGGCATGTTCAACCTCAGATACATTCAGTAAATGAATGTGTTAAGACAAGTATTTTTTCAAATCACTGAGTGTTAAATTTCTGCAGTGTTTTTTTTCTCTAGAACAGCAGACAGGTAACGATAGTATACATATTCAAATTCTATAGTTTCACTTGCCCATAGCACACCTGTAAATAAGTCACTTGACTTCTCCATGCCTTACCGTACAACGCTCTAAGATAGGGATGAAAACTTCTACTACATGACTGTGATTAACGAATAAGGTGTATTTTTATATGTTAACACCTTGTAAGAAAAAGCATGTGAGACTGCCTATGGCATTTTTATATGTACTCACAGCAGAACAATAAAGGTTTACTAAATGCTGATATAGGTCCAAGAGAGTATATTTCAATCAGTGAGAATCGCTGAAACTCTTCTTTTTTTTTTTTCACAAGGAATCCTGACTATGATTCTGCACTGCAGTCTAAAAGGTTTGCCATATAACTAATCATTTCGGAAATTAATCAGTGAAGATCCTCCACAAAGAGAACCTTTTGAATGCAAGGCAAAGAAGCATTGTATCATTAGACTCTTTATCTGTGAATGAACATCCTTCTACAAATGGTCCAGGCAAAGTCATTTTACAAATGGAAATATGGGACAGTGACATTCAGTGTTTCACACAATTTACAGATGTTGATGACTGTCCAACTCCCCGCCCCTTACTTACATAAGAAATTCTTATTACAGGGGAATGTGATTATTAGCTTATGAGCTATCCACGAAAGATTCAACCATTTGTATTTAAATGGCATGATATATTACCATACCTTCACTTTTTACATTTTAGCACTGAAAATACCTGATAAGTAACTGATCCAAAAATTATATGCAAACAGTAGGAGCTTGCTTTCAGTCCAGCGCAATGGGCTGACAGCACTCTACACAGGGATGAGGGTTAACGCAGTAAGAGTCAAGCTGCAAGACAACTCGATGAGTCTTATTCTCTTCCAGAAGATATGATGCCAGTTATACTTACAGCGGTACCTTCACTATCAGGGTTGTCCCTCATTTCTACTGCCCTAACCTTTTTCCTCTGGTCCTGACCCACACTGGACAGTGAAAGGCATCAGGAGATGAGTGTGACAGGGAAGCCTGTGTGAGCTGGGCCACGCACCGAGCACACTGCCCCTCGGCCGGACCCCAGCGGCAGAAAGAGGCTGAGGCCGAGGCCCAGCGCTCTCTCCATGTCCTCAGTTCAGTTCTTACAGCCAGACAAGTCAAAGTATTTAAGTGCCTAAAACCACCCAGGCAACTGTGTGGTTGATGGTAAGCTCAACATGAGTCAACAGTGTGCCCTTGAAGCCAAAAGGGCCTGGGGTATCCTGGGGCGCACTAAGCACAATATAGCTAACTGGTTGAAAGAAGAGATTGTCCCACTGTGCTCAGCATTGGTGCAGCCTCGCCTTGAGTACTGTGTGCAGTTTTGGGCTCCATAATATAAGAAGGATGTAAAAATATTAGAATGTGTCCAAAGGAGGGCAACAAAGATGGTGAAAGGACTAGAGGGCATGACTTATGAGGAGCAGCTGAGGATACTTTGTTTATTCAGCTTAGAGAAGAGGAGGCTGAAGGGTGATCTCATTGCTGCGTACAACTTCCTCATGAGGGGGAGTGGAGAGGGAGGTGTTGATCTCTTCTTTCTAGTGTCTGGTGAGGGAATGGCTTAAAGCTGCCTCAGAGGAAATTCAGATTGGATATTAGGAAATATTTCTTCACTGAGAGGGTGGTCAAGCACTGGAACAAGTTCTCGAGGGAAGTGGTCGTGGCCCCAAGTCTGTTGGTGTTCAAGAAGTGTTTGAACAACACTCAACTTCATGGTTTAACTTTTTTTTTAATATGGTTTAACTTTTAGGTTGCCCCATGTGGAGGCAGGAGTTGGACTCAATGATCCTCATGGGTCCCTTCCAACTCAGGTTACTCTATGTATCTAAGATTTTAAGTACCAGGACCCTCAGGCACTGAGTTGTCATTCCTTACATCTTTAGTTCCTAGATACTTCTGAAAAATAGAGCTCCAAAATCTTCCCACTCTCAGTTGGGAAGCTTGGGAATTTGGGAAAACTTAAGAATCAAGATGCTAAAACTCGTAAGTGCTATGGGGACCTAAAATTTTTTTTTTTAATTAAAATTCCTTTTTTTAAGGACATTGTCTTCAGTTCTGCAAATATTTGTATAAAAGCTTTTTAACTTAAGGTCTTTAAAAAGAAATATACCATGGCTGGACAAGATACCATGTCCCTTTGATCTAATAGAGAATATCAGTTCCTTCACATAATTTTATTTATTTAAAAGCCCCTGTCCTTTCATTGAATTCATCTTCTATTTAACTCCTCTTCCCCTGAAGAAAAACAAGGCATACTCTCTACTATCTGCCAGCTTACTGTAAATACATTTTATAGAGTACAGTATCTTTTTTATTTACACACAGGAAAACACAATCAAAGTAGATGCAGCTTGATTACGAGGTGACACAGAAAAGAGTACACCATGCCAGGCAGTGGTAGTGGACAGCTGTAGCCTCTGTAACAACCACCACTCCCCATGAACCCACCCCTGTCTCCTGAAACAGGAGAGGCAACCTCTGTTTAGAAAGTCCAGAGGACATACACAAATAGAGTAGATAATGTAGAGCGGCTCCGTTACAGAGACACTTCAGTAAAGCCTTGCTTCCACAACTTATCCTTTGAACTGCTAATAATAATAATAATGACAACAATAATGAAACCTATTTGCTGATATTCACATGTATTATGAGACTTTTTTTCTCAAAAGTTTTCTCTAGAGCTATCCTGCACAATTTTCTGAACATCTTTTAAGTGTTTGTGGTGATCATGGTTTTATTTTAAGAGCTTACTATAGGCTAGGATTTTCAGAAATCTGTAGTAAGTAAGGAGAAATACTTAATGCTTAGCAGCCACAGTGACCCAAAATAACTTACACTCTTCTTATTTACATATTTTTATACTTTACACTGTATTTAACATTATATCATTTTTATGTAGTCACATTTTCTACACGTTTATTTTACCAGGAGATATGTTTCGGAAATGCATGTAGTTCCTTCCGGAATGATGCAGTAGTTAAAAGAAGCAGCAATATCTGGTCCTTGGCCTCTGTGCAGAACTCCCATCTGTCTTAATGGGAATTTTGTGATGAAGTGAGAACTACAGCTAATTATATAATAAAATGCAGATATTGAAAGATGTGTTAACAACAGAACACTAATATGATAGTGTATGTGCATGTGCATGTGCGTATGCCAGAGCCAAAATTTGTCAGAATTTGAAAAATTAATAGATGAGATTACTAGAACTAAGTGACTACTTTTGTTTTGCCTGATAACCCTTATAAGAGAATACAACACTATTTTTTCAGCTGCTGAGTCCCTGTCATTTAAAGTAACCTACTAATTCGGTGAACTACATGCCTGAGCTATATATAGAGGCTGACATGCTATGATCTATAATTTTAAGTGGGTTACATTCATTCCTGCAAATAGACACATATTCAGAGCTTTAGGATACACACTCAGGAGGGACCTATAAGCATCTTACTGTGACAACCGGCCAGTTCCAAAGCTGTAGACCCCGCATGGACAAAGACGTCAGAACAACAGAGCTTCATCAGAACAAAAGGAGCTTCTGCAAGCAGACAGGGTGCCTGTGGAAAGGACTACTTTCAGCTGGTACATGAGGGACAATGAGTTCTGTTTAGGCCTATGCCTGCAGTAAATTTTCCAGAGCTCTTGGAAGAAAGCAGAGAAAGTTCAAGATTGGCAACTTAAGATAAATCAATAAGATAAACAACTTAAAGGGTATCAAATGAACTAGATGTATGCTATATTGGATACAGGTTGATTTTTCTCCCTTGCAGGTATATTTATGAAAACACATGCACCACAAACACATGCACGCACAAATTTGTTGCCTGAGGATGAAATAATAGTAGACGATAACTCTTTCAGAAAGAATTGCCTTTGCGCTACGTTGAAACTCAGTGGTCACCTTCCAGCATTGAACCAAGAAAGAATTTTCTATTTCAAGGTGGGCTATGTTTGATAAGGAAGCACTGAAGCCCAACATTACCTCCTAAGCTTCACCTTCTTACAGTGATCAGAAGGATGAACAGAGTGTCAAAGTCCTTCAGTGCCTCAGAAGTCCAATCTGACACCTGCAGAATCCTGACAACATGGAAATGATTGGAGGTTTTGTGCCTTTGTGCCCTAGAGGTGCCATGACTTCTTTCCTGGTCAGACACATGCTGCATGCTATGTTGTGGCTGCTTCAGATACCCTTCAGATTCTCCTTTCTGTCATTAGTTTGGAGGTCCGTTCTGGAACACATTTGAAGTATGGGGTCAGCTTCAATATATGGTCCTCCTTGTGCTGCAATTAAAAACTTAGGAGAATCAGAAAAAAGATACTTTTCCTTTGATTTTCCTGGATGAGGTTATGCTTCTGGTTCTTCAATGGTAGGACTTATTTCTTGAATAATTGCAACATGTACCAGATTTCCAAAACTGCCTACCCAATGACCATAACTGCTAAATATATGCAGAAACTGCAGGAACAAAGAAGTGGGTAGGTAATCTGT
>NC_134949.1:29075950-29093450 GCF_965638725.1 Aptenodytes patagonicus
TGTGCCGCAGGTCTGGAGAAGGCACAAACCACTTAGTAGAGTTCTGATCAATCTGTGAGGCAGAAATGTGTGCGGCGGCTGCCCAAGCAGCTTGTTGTCTCGTTTCAGCTGAAGAGCACTGGGGGCTCTACAAGCTTTGCTTTCTCTGCTGTGTCACTTCAGACTTCGGGAACTGAAGATATGCAAATGGTTTGGACAAGCAAACATGGTGCCAAAGCTGTACTCATAGCAAATCGCTCTACAGAACACCAGTTACCGTTGAATCATGACAGATTCTCTAAGAAGATAAGGGTAAGCAGACTAAAATACTAACAGAAGGCCTCTCCAAAATATTTTACACGTAGTTTGCCAGTTTGCGAATGGAGAACAGCCTTGGAGGCAAAACTATTCTAGCCTAGAAACTCTGCGGCTGAGTCAGCAAGGCACTCTGTGCAAGGTAACATGCCCCTGCTGGGGGGGCTGGTTAGGACCACCTCCATATGCTGGAAGACAGGGCACGTTACATCAAATACAGCGTAGAGCAAACCCAGCTATATGGCTGCCAGCTTGGAGCTGGCTCCCATCCAGACAGCTTGGAGCATGGGAAGAGAAGCTCGGGTCTGTACGCACCCATCTGTATAGGCATTTCCCTAAATCCTCATTTGCAAGTCAGGAGTAAGAGCCTGCTGGGTTTTGAAATTCTACTCATTTTTCCAAATGGCCTCAAATATCTGAAAATACTGGCATTGGTCAGCCCTGACTGAGATAAAACACAATTTCCCCTGCTTTCCTCTGACATTTTTGAGTTTTACCCCTGAATTGTAATGACAAAAATGGATACAAGTTTAGTTTTGTTAGGGAATTACAACAACAACAAAGAAGTTTCTTAAGGAAAAAAAAAAGGATCAGGTGGAATATAATAAAAGATTACTGAGTTTCTCAAGTTAAAAAGAGAGTCCACATAGATAGAACTGCTACTATTAAGAAAGAAAACATTATGCAAAGTATTCATATAAAAATGTAAACCAGAATCTGCACACCTCTTCAAACATTCAGTTACAAAAATGAAAGCTTTTCCTCCAAAACCTTCCAGGGAAACAGCTAATTTCCTCCTCCAGGCTATGTTTGTATACTTTCACCCATTATGCTGCTTACAATGCGTCTTTCTAATCCTTCCAGAACCAAAACTCGTCTTTGGAAGTGCCCATAGCAGAGTCTTCTCAGAGGGCAGTCTTCCCAACAACACTTTTCTTCTGCTCGACAGAATGGGCCTCTGTCTGAAGGACATTCCCCAGGATCCTGAAATGCCTCTCTGTTACATTGGCGAGCTCAGCTCTTCCTGTTAGCTGGCCACGAAGCATTTTCTTTCTGTAAAAAGATAAATTAGATTTTTTTTATATTTGCCTTTCATTTTTGCACTTTTCACTAACAAGTGCATGGAGCAGGATTAGGTTTTATTTTACTTTTGTTGCTTTAAAACTTCAAAGCGTGACTACCATTCTGCTTATCTATTTTCTATTTTATTATTCTGCTATAGTATTTTAATCAGAAAAACACCAAGCTTAATTTCTAAATTCTGAACTACCATTGCTGGTTGTTGGAAATGACAAGCATTTAAAATAGGACAAACGAATTAGTTTTCTGGAGTTCCATCAATGTGATTATTTTCAAGTCATATAAAAAAAAGCAAAAATATTTGATCATAGTGGATTAATTTCTGATATTCACTAGACTAAGTAAGATCAGATGCCTTCAAGACCTGTGATGTTACTTTGGTGTAGTCTGGTTGTACCTACACTGCATTTTTAAAGCTGTCCTACAGCCATCGCTAAGACCAGACTCGTACAGCTATTGGTGTGGCAGAGGGAGGAGCTCTGAAATGTGATTTCTCCTTTGCTGGAGCACGCTTGGTGTCTCAATCGCTAAGAAAGTGGCAGTCATCAGGATGGCTGCAAATCAACCAGGTAGGCAGAAAGTGAGAGGGCTGTGCAATGTGCCACTCTTGTGTCTGTCTTTCAACTGCTTAAGACATCACCTCTACGATAAAAATCATGCTCAAACCTCTACTCAGTATGTGCATGTGGTCCTTCTTTATTTCTCAGACATTCCCTCAATATATTTCCTGATAACTGAAGACTGCCAAGTTACTTCTTGTTATATAAAATGCTGTGGGAAGAATGGGAATCTTCAGAGTGTCCCAGTGAATCCAATGGGAGTGCAGCAGAGGAGGAGTTCCTGCGGGCTTTTGCAGAATAGAAAAGAAAAGATCAAGCAGAATTCTTGCTCTGTTAGCATCAAATGCAGTTTAGCCGTTGATTTCAATGAGCTCTGAATTTCACCCCTCGGACCTTTATATACTTGTTGGTGTAAGTAAGCACAGTTTTCAATGAAACCAGTTAGATGGTTGTTTAGCAGGATCAGAGCTACTTCTTTAAAAAGCAGTTATGGTTGAAACCAACATTCCCCTTCCTCCAATGCATTGATTCTTGACAACATTAATGCATAGTTTGGCAGCTTCACAGCTTGAATCCTCCATAGTATTTTTTTTTTAGCTAAAAGAAACTGTTGACAACATCTGTCCGCCTGCATGCTAATAGAGTATGCCTAAAATCAGTGTCATGAACAGAGAGAGTTTTGCTGGAGCTGAAACCACCTCTTGATAGCTGGCCTAAGATCGGTTCATGCATTTTACATGGGTTGTTGAATATCAACAGCTTACGGACACAATATTCTTATATGTGAATCTATAATGTTTTCATAAACAATGTTCCCATACTGAATCTATAATCATAATCTTCATGAATGGCATTTATTTTGGGGGAAACATATGTTGAGAAAAAAGTTTTACAGGGTTATCTTTAAACAATACACTTACTGTTTCCACTTCCTCCTCCTTTCAATAGGAGTTCTTCATCCAACAGAGTGTTTCAGGCCTCAACCGTGGAGTTTTCTAGGAGAAAACATTTTGACTTGGTATTAGAAGATTTGGTAAAAGTAACATAACAACAGCTCCAAAATGAGTAACTCTCTTTTATTCACAGAGAAATGCCACTTCATGCAAGTGTGAAATATAAACTTGCAATTTCTGCAATAATCATTTTGTCAGTAGTGTAAGTAGTTAACATTTCGCACTGAACCAACAGTATTAGTTACATTCAATGTACAATCTACTGGAAGAAATAGGAGAGACGAAGAAGATTTTTTTCCCTTTGTTTCAAAAATATCTGCATTTTTTACCACAAATAGTCAATGTTTTGTTTGGGTCAATGTTTTATTTCTATTGAAAGCTGTGATTTGTTTATGTTGTTTGTTGTACAGTACAGCTTAGAAGACCCAAGTCAAGAGAAGTCCCTTTTGTACTAGGAATATTTAACATACGTACCAGAAGATAGATGCTACCAATGGCATTTTGAACTGATGTCAGAGTACTACTCAAATCAGTGCCAAGAAGAGGAATATTATATTTGGGAAGAGAGGGAAAAGGAGATTATATTTATCAAGGCACTTACAAAGAGACACATGCAAAAACCTTGAAGTGGCTCAGATACATATATCCAGAGAAAGTCCTGAGCAAATGATGCCCTTTAAGTTAACAAGACAGACTGAGAACAGTGAAGGTAAGGAGAGACAGGGATGGGATTTGCAAGGGAACATCAAGAGTTCATTATCTCTTATTTACCATATAGAAATCCCTTTGAGGCACTGGCCTTCTTTCATACATGGCCACAGCTACTGGGATGAGTTCAATGAAGAGCTAATGCACCCCAAGTGCCAATAGTTTCCTGGCCAGTTCATTCCCTTACTAAAAATGAAACCTTCTGCAGGTTTCTCAGCTCACATCAATACACAGTGTACCTTGTAGAACACAGGTAGCCTACTAAACCCAGATTAGTTTCCCTGTGTAGAGCATATTAATATATCTGCTACCAGATAAAGCAGCATTATCCATTGGCTGTGTGTCCCCAAGAGGTTTTTTTGTAGTCTCTTTCCCACCATAACTGTGAATAAAACAGTCCGTAGTCTCTATTGATCCTAGCCCATTTTGCTGTCCTCTGCAGTCATTCTGTGTCTGCTTATTACACATCTGCTTCCAATACCCAGCTTCAACATACACCTCCAATTTCCCTTAGTGGCTGGTGCCTTCCTCTCATACAGGGGTTTCTTCCTGGGCTCATGTTGTTTCACAGTCCTCATTCTCAGCCTTGAGGCCAACCTGGACAGTCAGAAAAGATGAGGTAAGATACTTTTTACTTAGCTGATTCATTTCACATCATTATCAGGTAGGAGAGTCCAACTCAATCTGATATTTCTCCAGAAAAAAAATTCAAGTTAAAATCTTAGATATGAATTGTCAAATTCACTCCGTCTGGATGGATGTCTGAGTTATAATAAGAAGTGGAAAATGTGTAGTCAGAACAATGAAGAAAACCACATTAGGCAAAAATGAATA
This sequence comes from Aptenodytes patagonicus, assembly GCF_965638725.1. Taxonomy (NCBI): domain Eukaryota; kingdom Metazoa; phylum Chordata; class Aves; order Sphenisciformes; family Spheniscidae; genus Aptenodytes; species Aptenodytes patagonicus. The sequence continues at coordinate 29,080,380 of NC_134949.1, forward strand.
AGGTGCCAAGGGTCTTACATGAGGGCAAATCATAACCAGTGCTCAAAGTGCAATGGATGTGGATATTGAGTAATAGGAAGATAAAGATCTAAATACAGATATTTAACCTCTGAAGGCCTTCAAGGGGCTTGTTCTGTAGAAGCTAGATTATAGCTATATAAAGCTTAGACATAAATGAACTCTGGCACTGTCAGAGGGTTTTTCTTTTCTTTTCTTTTTTTTTAAGGTTGTCATTTTTATGAATACCAGTGAAAAATGAAGTCAGTTCAGCAGTAAGATGAAGAGAAGGGAATGGAATGAATGAGGTGGTCATCCTTCCAAGAAGACCATTAGAAAAATGCTGTATTGAGGTTAATTTCTTAAAAACTGAGGTTATAGTCTCTAAGTGAGTAATTCCAAGGACCTTTATAAGAGGAGAAGTTTTTGCCCTCCCAGAGTAGTGAGATGCAGCAAACATCCCAGATATTAAGCTAGTGGCTTAGTACAGAATCTTTTCTCTATATAAGGTTAATTAGCCTTTGCTATCACAAAACCTCTTAGTGGCTCATTGACTATCACGTGGCAGGAACAGTGGACCTGTTAATAGATTTGTGTACAGCTCTGCATCCAGACCACCTCTGGCTGGGTGTGGCACAAACTGAGTTAGTGTAGGTACATGGCCTTATTGGTGGTCTCCTGCACAGCAGACAGAGAGAACTTCTGATGCGATGCTTCTCTGACCATGCAATCAAACTGCAGAGGGGCTAAATATGCACCAGCATCTGCGGAAAACAACACGGCAGGGGGAAAAAGCAGCAAAGGCATGAAGAAGATAAGTATCTCAATAAGAACCATTAAACCAGAAATTTCTTTGGATGCTAACAGCTCCAATTTTACAAACATGAAAAGTATGGGATGTACATTTTATCATCCTCCTAGTAGGCTCTACCCTTGTTGTTTGATATTTCTCAGTTGTAGAGCCTTAATTTGTATCAGGTGCTCTTTCTTTTCTCATAATAAAATTGCTTTGTAGTAAAATAACAAGTTCATCTAATTTTCTATTCAAAACTCTTAGGTTTTGACTGTCGACCTAAGAGTTCTAAACATAAAAAAGGTTTAAAAAAGGTAAAAAGTAGGTTTTCTATAAAAAATATTCCAACACCTATTGTTATTACTGAACATAGACATAAATTTGGGGTTTTAATTCAGAAGCTCGCTTGCTTGAAGGCACATACTGCAACCTCTCTGTGACAATATTCCGATGTCAGTAGAATTAAAGAGCATAGGCATCATTTTCTTTATGGATAGCATAGCGGGGTTGGAAATGAAGTGATTCCCTATCATTTTGCCTAGTGAATTCCCTCGTGCTTGTAGAGATTCTCCTGCTTTCCATTAATTTATGCAAAGTGCTGTTAAACACATCACTACATATGAAGATAAGATAGCATAATGCACTAATATATTTTTGTTGTGATTCTGAAAATTACAGAAAGTAATGGTATAGCTAATCTGTTATAATTTTTTAATTAAATATCATTTGTAATTACAAATTGATATTCCCAATCCAATCTCTCTCATGCTGATATTGCCTTGTGTTTGCTACCAAAAAGCTACGCAGAATAATCTGCTTGGCACTACCCATATTCTATCTGTTGTCAGTTACATAATAATATTTTGATGCTGATCAAGGTATGCTGGTGCATACCTTGAGGAACATGTAACAAGATGAAAATATGAAGCATGAAAAACTAGCAGCTGAAACTAGCAAGTAAAAAAGATATAACAGAAGTTTTGTGCCGCAAACCTTTTAAAGATCAGCACTGAAAAAAGTTGTATTTTTTATTTTCTTTAAAAGATGGCATTTAGAATATTCAAGCAGGGTTCCAAATCTAACTCCAGATCTACCTCTCAGAGCACAACAGTCTCTGAAGCAGAGAGATCGTCCAGCTCTCAGGTCTACTGAAGATTTAAAAATTGTCGCACTTGCGCCGTCCAGTCTCTGCTTTTCTAGGTTGGGATGGCTGAAGCAGAACCTTAATGTTAGCAAATATGGAGCTACAAGGAGTGTGGGTTCTCTTGGACATCCAACATTAACAATTGGGTTTTTGTGCAGTAGATCTGTGTTACCTTCCCCTTTTCCTGTTTAATAATATGTTGACTCCATCTGACGTTGTAAGGTCCTTCCTACTCAGCCAGCATCTTTGTATGGGATGGTCATAGATTTAAAGATGCGCGGCTGATTTCTCCCAAAGCTACAGTTTACATGCCAGAAGAGACACGCCCCGCAAAACACACGTGGTATTTAGCAAAAAGTAAACAAAATTACCTCTAAACTAACCGGGAATAACTCTGCACTCTGGGTCAGGTTGAACTGGCTAGGGGAGGGGGGAGAGGTAAGGTTTAGTTATTGTCCTGGTTTCGGCAGGGATAGAGTTAATTTCCTCCTAGTAGCTGGTACAGTGCCGTGTTTTGGATTTAGCATGAGAATAATGCTAACACACCGATGTTTTAGTTGTTGCTAAGTGGTGCTTACACTACTCAAGAACTTTCCAGCTTCCCATGCTCTACTGACTGAGAAGGCCGGAGGTGCACAAGAAGCTGGGAGGGGGCACAGCCAGGACAGCTGACCCCAACTGCCCAAAGGGACATTCCATACCATGTGACGTCATGCTCAGTACATAAACTGGGGAAAGCTGGCCGGGGGGGGGCCGCTGCTCGGGGACTGGCTGGGCATCGGTTGGTGGGTGGTGAGCAATTGTACTATGCATCACTTGCTTTGTGTATTATTATTATTATTATTATTATTATTATTATTATTATTATTATTACATTATTATAATTGCTATTATTATTTTATTTCCATTATTAAACTGTTTTTATCTCAACCCACGAGTTTTTCTCACTTTTACTCTTCCAATTCTCTCCCCCATCCCACCGGGGGGGGGTGGGGGGGTGGGGAGGAGTGAGCGAGCGGCTGTGTGGTGCTCAGTGGCCGACTGAGGTTAAACCACAGCAGTTGTCCTGAGAGCCACCTACATGCTCCACTGCCTGGAGAGCACAGAGCAAGGCAGGAGACTCACCCAGAGAGGCTACAGCATATGGACGGCTTTGCAGCTTGCTAAGATGGTGGCACGTGCACACTTAGTCCTTAGAGGTGGCAGAAGAAATGTGATTTGTCCTGTGATAGAGAAGAAACTATGCAATTCCTTGCCACCTTGCCACCACCATTACAGGTTGTTAGACCTGGGAAAAAGCCTGTTCTCCCTTCTCCCACCCCAATCCGCAAGAGGATACTGTGGGCGAGGAGTAAAAATTACCTCAAATTATTTATTTTCATCCTCCTCATGTTGCAGATCTGAGTTTTCCTAAGTTTTCTTGCTCTAATTTTTGTCCAGTTGAAACACAGTGTGTGAAATTAAAACCTCTTTGGTATATTTATTGGGTTTTTTCTTAAGGAAAATGTGACCAATTTCCACCTCAAAACTCAGTTTGGAATCCCCTCATGGAAGAAACATAAGGGCTATAAAAATGGTCTTTGTAGTACAAAAAATCCTGTTCTCCCTGGGACAGTGGAACTATAATGTTCATGGATTTATTTTTCCATGCTGGTCTGAATTCTTAAATACGGGACTTAAAAAAATACATGAAACGTACAGAATTTCTGATATCAAAAGGCATTGCTCAATTTTTATCAGACATTTTACACCTTCTGAGCTGTTTGTATTGGTACTCAAATGCCATTTTTGGAGCTTGTATGTCAAAACCTGTTGCAACTAGCGGTTTACCAGTCTTGGTTTGATCTCAGCACCACAATTATCTGTGGAGAGTCTGATCTGGTAAAATAGATGGGGACATACGTAGAATGTGTTGCCTTGTGGGACTCAAATACAATTACAAAAAACTGCCATGTGAGAGATTGTTTGGGGTTTTTTTTCCCATTTTAGCTCATTTTAAGTAGTCATATGTACAAGCGTGATTTGAATAATGGTTTGGTGACTTGGTAACTGTCTTGATGAGCAGGTGTAAAGTTCAAAATGTAAGCACTGTGAAGATAAGCATGTGTTTTGCTGGTGATACTTTAAGAAAACTGGTCTAGATTCGTGAGGCTTTTTTTGCCCAGCTGGATGTTAACAGTGACCAAGTGACCTCCCCATTCTTCCTCTTCTGTCCTTGCCTATCTTCTCTAGGAGAATTTAGATGCCATAAAATCCATCCCTGATGCACTTTCTCCCTCTCCCAGCATTCTCATCTCCATCGGCTGCCCCTCTGCTTCCTTATGAAGCATTCCTCTCATCCCACCATCAATCTCACACCCTTCTGCACCTCTTGTCCCCATCATTGTGTTCATATTCATGTAGCTTCTAAGTAAGGCAATCCTTGGCTTTCAATACTCACCATGGACTTCTTGGTTGCAGTGCAAGAGGGACTTCCAGGGAATGGGGAGAAAGGATGAATGAAGAGGCAGTTTGGGAATGGACAGGAGACAGAGGGAGGGATGTTTGGCTTCTAGTGGGAGAAAGAGACTACTAAGATCATCCTGGTGGCCTTCACATGCCTCTGATTTAAAGCAAACTACTATACTTGAGAAAAGAAGGGCTTTTACATTGCTGGGAAAAAAAAGTGAGCTAATTTGTGTAGTGTTTATCAGCCAAAAAAGAGGTAAAAGCAAACAATATATTGGAAAAGTATAGATATGATTATTCAATAGAAATTTGAGGAAATTATCTTAGCACAGTCCAAGAGACTAATGAGTCCACATTAAGAAAATGACACAGTGCAGGTCACGCTATTATAAAACAGGATATTACAGAAATGGAGAAGGTACAGCTAAGGGCAAGCAGAGTGCCACAGCAATACAATGATCTTAGTTATTCAGAAAGGTTAGAGAAACAAGATCCATAGGCTAGGGAAAAGAATTAAGATTGAGAGAGACAGACCCTCAGCAAAGTCTGCCAGAGTATTTTCATGCAATAGGTGTAACAGCTTTGAAGACAATACCTACAAGAGGATATCTGAACTTGTATCACTACAGGTGTAGGGTACAATCTTGAGTAAGGGCACTGTCATTTAGATTCGTTGGTTTGCTCAATGTGTAGTAAATAATACATAGAGTATAAGTAATGATAAAATGGATTTAAGTGGTTTAAAATATAGAGCCAATTAAATGGACACGGGTTTTCCCACTTCCGAAAGAATACCTGAACATTTTTATAACATCCTTTACAAATCTTTTTTAAAACCTATGTGGTCTTATATCTAGCCAATCTCACAATCAATCAAATTGGTTTTAGGATAGGCCAAAAACTGAGACAGAAAATGTTACATAAGCACAGAGAAGAGTCAAGCAGGCAGGCTTTGTGATGATGTTTATGTAATTCAGCTCTTTCCAAAATAATAATGTGATCCATTTTTTTAAAATAATGTAGCAGACAATGGAGTACTGCACAAACATTACATATGAATATAGATTTAGTTGTAAGCATCCTGCAGTTCTGAGTCAGCAATCAAAAAAAAAGCCCACCCCATTGCTCCTTTGTCAGGCATGAAAGGATATTTTATTCAGTAAAAGGTACTGCTGGTTTCATACATTACAACAGTTGGGACTTTTATGAATATAGAAACCTTCATGATAATATTGATTAGTCCGGATTATTTTCTACACCATTTAGAACTGCAATTGGTACTCATAGCAGGCTTTTAATCTGTTCTTTTCAAACACATCTATACTTTGGAGCAATGGCAGTCTCCACTCAATGGAGAATATCCATCAAGGATGTAGATATGTAATCCTAGAAATACAGTGTCAGCCCAAAGGGTAAGGGGTATTTGGTAAATTGTTTCAACATTCCCTTTTCACCAAGCAAGCTACATTCTTTGTCCTTGCTGGATCCCTGATAATTAGTCTCATCTATCTGTAATATGCTCAAGCTACAGGGACTAAGTATGGCCTCTGGTGTGGAAAGAATATATTTAATTTGTCTTTAAATTTGTAAAATTTTACTAATATCATTAAATGCAAAATGCTTAGTTTATAAAATAAGTTTTAAAAGAGTGAATGAAATAGCATTGCTTTTAGAGAAAAACATTAGTTAGATTAATTCATATATTTAGATGCTTCCGCAATTACTGGCAGGGAAAAAAACAGATTAAAAAGAATTAGCATTTCATTGTGTGCTTGGAAATTAGGTACCAGAAGGGTGTGGAAGCAGGTCTGAATAAGAGAGAACTCATATGTTTGGGGAGAAAAAGTGATCACTTAAGAATCCATGGTGTGCATCTGAAAATCCCATTAGAGACTGTCAAGCTGCATTGGTCAGACAAAAAGAATATGAAATGGGACCAATTAATACCGATGCTGTTGAGTGCATGGCAATAGCTTCTGGTTCCTGATTTACAGAGGAGAATACAATTGAGTGGAAATTATTTTGATACATTTGCATTTCTGGCTATAAGTCATATTGTGTATAAAGAGATCTAGCAACTACAGAGTAGTGACTACAGCCCTCGATTCCCCGTCTGGGATGATATTGCTGGTTCTGCCACTGATCTTTCTGATGACCTTGACCAGACCACTTCTCTTTGTAAATGTTTTGTGTACTGAGTTTTGTTACGTCTAACTTGATTGTAAGCCTTTACAGTCTTCTGGAGAATGGCTTTTTCACTGTGTTTGTACAGTCTGCAGCAGAATGAGCCCGTGATCTTCTCTAGGGAGAATTTAAATACCATAAAATCATGCAAGCAGCAGAAGGACCACAGCACAGAAAGGGAGAAAATCAATGGGATTTGGGGATCAAGGAATTTTAAACTCAAGGAGTTTCAAAGATGTAGTTTCCTTGCACTGAAATAGCTCCTAATCTGATCCAAAATTTGATCTATTTGCTCAACATGTTTCCATGTCCTTGAAACAATTTATTTGTGACAGTTACACATTTTTATAGATTAGGAGCAGAGAGCTTTAACGTATTTTTTTTCCAAACACTGAATGGTAGGTTCCTAGTACTACTAAAAACTGACATTCCTAGTTCTTAATTAAGGAGTACATAGTATTCTAGCTAAATAGAAGAAGTCTGATCTTCAGAGCTGTGGAATCTTCTGCCAGAAACATGGTTCAGAGGACTCTATCCTGAGGCATCAGCAAAAAGAAAGGATGTGTCAGTCCTCTTCCAGGCTGACTGGACCCTTCTCCACATCCTTTGTTCTCTCCATCATTCTTTATTCTCCAGTGTGACCAAACATTTGGTCAGTGGTTGAAATTACAGCTCTGCAGGTCTCACGGGGCCATTCAGCCAAAGATTATGGAGCCACGGGCATTGTCTTCATATGTACAGTAAGTCCATTGTACAGTCGTTTCTGTTATTGTACTATAGAGTAGAGAAGCCTTAACTAAATAGCAACCTCACTGTGACAGTAAGGTGCCCAATACAGACCAATGGCTGGTGTATTTAAACACGTTCTTCAGCTGCTTTTCAGCCAGCGAGTTCTCCCGGGCAGCCATCCCACTGGGATGTGTGCCGCTGTAGTTACAGGGCTGCCTGTCTTGGGCAGACTGCTTATTTTGCAGCACATTGCTCTCACTCCTGCATGGACACTGCCATGCAAAATTCCTACGGGGTGGCACCCCAGCCTGCCAGAGCTGCAGGCTGCAGCACAGGTGGCTTGGTAACTGAGATGAAACCATACCACTTCCGAAGGGTTTAATTTTAATAACAGATAAGGAGCCTTTTACCGAGGCAATTTACCCTCCATTTCTTTCTTTTATCCTCTCTTTTTGGAGGAATAGTGGTTTAGGAGGAGAGTTGCATCTAGACTTTCATTTACCAGCCAATAAAGCATTTTCCTACGCGCTATCAAAAGTGTGTTTGGGGAGAGCAAGCCAAATGGAATGAAAACTAACGTGTGAGCAGCGTTATCCCAACAGGCTTTTCCCCATATTTATAGCTTCTTTTGTTGACTCGTCACTACAATAGGACAAAAGATGATTTTGTTCTTGACTTATTAATAGAGAAGAAAAAGGGATTTATATGCTATCTGGTTAAAAAATGTTCTAGTATTTATCAGCCACCAGCAACTTTTAAATTCTCTACTGAGAAATAGTTTAGTAGACTGAATTTATCTCTGTTATTCAACACTAAAAGTAGCCTAGGAGAGCCTAGAAGCAGTTAGGATATGTGAAAGACTAATTTTTGCATTAGCTGGTCTCAGGTGATGATCAGACAGATAGTCTACAAGCACTTTGGTAAAGAAAAATGAAACTCTGATGACTATATGATCAGACATCATGCTCCTTCTGCTTGGCTAGTTAACATCCTATTTTCAGTGCATAAATTCTACATGGTACCCTTTAAAATGCACTCAAAGACATGTAACATTCACTCTTCCCTCTTTTCTCCGTGTTTATGGACCATCTTGTTGATTCTAAACAGAGTTTCTTCCAGCTGAAGTGAAACAACATCAGTTTAGAAGAGTGAAAAACACAATATGGTTCCAGTGGTTCCAGTCACCAGAGAAGGGTTTTAGAACTCACTAGTGAGCAGAGCTGTGTATCCTGGTTTCTGCCATCAGCATGAGCCTGTGCTTTGCACACACATTTTATAGCCACAAGTTTTGGTGCTCAGACTTAGGGTTTTGGCATCTCATGAAGTTTCTCGCATGCATGTGAGAGCCCATTTACACTTCCAACAGGCGGTCCTTATTTCTCTGAACGGGTAACTCAGCTGAACAACAGCAATAAAAAGCCAAACCACATAACCCTGTAGTCCAAAACCCCAAACAGAGACACCATATTATTTTCAAATGTAATGCTCTGATCGTATAAATGAGGTCGTACGTCTTGCAATATCAAAGAAAACAGCAGCATGACTATGAGCACAAGTGCCCAGGCCTCGGGGTGGGGCCACCTGCGTCGGCGTGCGCGTGTGTTTTCAGCCTTACTGGGCAGCTAATTGGGTCCAGACTCGAAAATGTCTGACTGTAAGGTGTCACCCTCCATTTCTTGCACATTTAATGAAGAAACACAGTTAGTTGCTTTCCAAATAGTTTTTTTTTGACTTTTAACTTTCTTTCCTAAGCAAAGTTTAATGGAAGAAATGAAAGTTAAGCAGCTGAAAAGTTAAAAATGTGACAATCATGAGATAGTTATGAAAAACACAGTCAAAAAGTGAAATCCCAAGACAATAAATAATACAATAAATAAAACAAAGCTGTGTAATCCAAAGAAAACCAACTACAACTAAAATAAACCTCTCTACCTTATCACCACTTCTTGAGTTTTCTCTCCTGGTGTAGATTTCTCACACGTATGTGAATATATCTTCATTGTCTCTAATTACACGGTACTGATTCACTTCAACTTGGGGATCTAGATCACAGTCTTCCTAATTCTCTAATCGCTAGGCTTTTCCTGTATAGAAGGATACTCTCTGAGTTATGTTGGGTGCAAAGACTGAAAAAGATAGCGTTTTGGAGGTGAAAAAAAACATGCAGCCCTCGTCCACTCGCTCCATTGTGCTTCACTTTGCTTTTCCTGTATTCTTTACCTATTTTGCTATCATATGGGCCGATTAACTGAATAACATTGGATCAACAAAAAATCCATCTGATTTTTTTACTGCATTTTTCAAGCAGAAAATACATTAGTGATAGAATTTCTGTTTGAATGAAAGAGAAAAGAGCTGTTACGATCTCGCTGCACAAAGGGAAAGAAGTTATATATAGAATGTGTATGCTAATGACTAGGAGGTGTTGATTAGCGTCATACTTTTATTTCACACAAAGATGTGTGAACCTTTCATAACAAAACTTGTAAGAAAGCAGAATTTGCCTTATTTATGCATTTGTTTATTAAAGTAAAACAGTCAGCAGTTTGCCTAAGTCAAACTAACTTTCACCCCATCTCACAGCCTTGCCAGGCAGGGCAGGCAAATTTGGAATCGCTTCCTCCTCCTCCTCCTCCTCTTCCCCCTCGCCCCAGCCCCTGCCACCAGCCTGCCCGCTGGACATTACAGCGCACATTTTACTACCTATTAAAATAAGCACCTTTAGAATAAGCAGTCTGAACGTGGCTCAGGTCTCCATCAGCCCAGTGGGGTACAGGTTGATGACTTGGGAAATGGCCCTTATTCTCAGCAGTCAGCAGAAGGCTGAGCTGATCGGTAGCTCTGGGAGGAGAAGCATCAAAATAATTCAAGGAGATAAACCATTGGGTTGCTGAGGCAAAAGGAAGGCCACTCACATTCGGAAAGTATTTGACAAATGTGGGCCTTTGAAATAGCTCTTTTTTTGCATACGAAGTAAAATTGCCATCTCAGCTCTACTTTATGCCTGCTCAAGCTGAGTTTGTTTCTGTAATAGCAGGGAAAGGCTTTTCAGAGGCAGATCTGAGAGTCAGCTGGAGTAGCTGAGGAAAGGAATTCCTCTCCTCGAGCTTAAGTGGGCAACTATGTTTGGTAATGGGTATTTTAGAAGAAAAGTGTGGTTCTGCATGCTTGTTTATGCTGTGTTGAAGATCCTGTTACTGCTTTTGTTGGTGGATAATTTCATTTGGTAAAGTGCTGCAGATTCATCTTTATGTATGAATTTACAAGTACAGAGTGGGAAGCATTAAAAAAAAAAAAACCAGAACTGAACATGCAGAGGCACAGCGCACAAATTAGAACATTCAGCAGTTCAAAACCACCAAGATAGATAATTTTAATTTTTCATAGTACCTCTGTACTTGTAAAGCTTTAGCTTTTGTTCATGACAATAAACATCAGGAAATCAAACTCATTGAAGAACAGATTAAACATTGTTTCAAAAACTTGGTTGCATGAAAAAGGAGAATATATTGCTCACATTCAGCCAGTATTCCTGTGAACGTGTAACGTGTTGTCAATGTCTGAATTTTCTATTCTAACTTTTGCCGTGTGGTTAAGGAGTAAAATGAAGTCTTTCTCTAGCACCCATCTATGCCTGGGCCAAGTTAGCATTTGTACAAAAGGTCATGGGGCAGTGTGAAATGCTGCCGCCCCCCAAATCCTTGATAACACCCAACAAGTTTTAAGAGGTACTGGTTACTTTGGTTTTATAAGTCGCTTTATGCTCTCTCTAGTTTTTGGAATACACTGTAATTCTCGAGAACTTACCTGACACCTGCAGAAAAAAGGCATAATGAAAAGGTAAAAAGCTTTTTTATTTAGGGATTCCAGCATTTCTTTCCTGAAACATTTTCATGAATATAATATCATCTGAAGAGGGAGCAGAGCGAAAGCTCACAATGTGATTAGATTTTTTTTTTCTTTTCTTTTTAGGTTCTCAGGTAAATGAAATTTCTTCTGGTTCATTGTCTTAATTAATTGGCCCTGCTGACTTTACTCATCTCCAAATGCCACTTCTGATTTCTCTGTCCTGTGGTCGCTGCTTGGTCTCAGAGATCTGGCTTTCCTTCTCCGCTGGACTTTATAGCTTTCCTCTACTATTTGAAATTATTCAGTCTGCTGTCTCTTCCCAGCTGATTAATTTAACGAGTATCCCACCTCCTGAAAGGGGGAGGAGAGATAGGCGAGTTCATGTCCATTCTGAATTAACGCTGCAACTAGGCATGCTGTTGTACGATAATTACTAGAAATCAACACGTTGGGATGTCTGTGTTACACATTCCAGTAATCAATAAGATAATGTTATTAGAATATTACTTACCTTAAAGAACATAGAAGTTGAATTAAATTCGGAAAGGACTACTACAGATTTCGAGTAAGATGTATCCACTTCTCAACAAATAAAATTACATTAACTGGCCCGTCAAGCATAAGAAGTACCTTACAGTGGAACTTGGAGCGGCTTCTTAAATAACATAAACATGGGAAAAACAGAACAAGTCTTGAGATAAGAATCTTACCAAATTTCAGAAGTCGCTTTTTACTTCATATATAAAACGCGTTGGGTTTTTTCCCCATCTGAGCACATATTTAAATAAACAAGATGGCAGAAATATAATGAAAGGAGTTTTCCAGCAGAAGAAAATCCATACAGGAATGATGCCGTGAAGCCAAATGGAAGGTACAGCTGGGGGCTGGAGAACCTCTACCACTGCCCCAGGATGCTGGCTCGGGCTGAGGGAAGTCCTGCATTTAGTGGCCATAAATACCCACAAATGGACTCCAGCATCTACTGAATGTCATTAACTACCACGTGTTTCTGCTGGATATAGAAGTTTACCTGTAGGTTATGAATCGCAGGCTCAGGGGTAATGATAATACTGCAATAAAATACCCTTCCTTCACTAAAACACTTGGGTTATTACTAACCTCAGAAAATAAAAATAGGATAAAAACGTATGTATGACATAAATATTTAATTTCAGTGCCTGCCCTATATTCTTGCATAATGAACAAAAAACAATCCTGAAATAAAGTCCATAGATCTGACTGTTAAGTACAGGTTTCCCCTCCACACTGTACTGGATCTAACTAGTCATTGTACAGGAGAAAAGAAATATGACAAAAGGAATCAACAGAAAGACCTTGAAAATCTGAATCTATTTTTCCTTTCTCAGTACACCACTTCTTGAAAGACAGGAAAGATGTTACCGAAATACAAAATAAGCCATAAAGCTAGGCAGTGTTGCTTGATCTTGTTTTGATTCAGGTCCACACAAAACAAGTTATTATAAAGCTACTTTTATATATACACACACACACACACACATATATATAGATACACTTATTAATGCTCACTGTATTAAAAAACATATAATCTTAGTTTGATAGGCACTAAGGGGAAAAATGAGATAATATGACAATGTTCATATGGAAAATATGAGAAAATCTCTGTTAAAATTTTAAAGCACACAAACCATTACAGCACAGCTTTACTTTTGTCAGAGATTTGCTGTAAAAATGTGAAGAATATATCAATGCTGTAGACTTTGGTAAATATCACCCGTGTTCAGTTGCCTGTAATAGGTGTTCTAGACCTCAGACAGTTTGGAAGCTGTAAGAACCTGCTGAAAAGCTGTGTTGACCACACGATTACTAATACAAGTGGTATTAAAAAAAAAGAAAATTTGCCTTTTATTTTTGCCTCAGCTTTGATTTGACACCGATGGAGAGAATC
>NC_134949.1:29105950-29133450 GCF_965638725.1 Aptenodytes patagonicus
CTGTGGGAGACGGTATCAAAGGCCTTACTGAAGTCCAGGTAGACCACATCCACAGCCTTTCCCTCATCCACTAGGAGGGTCACCTGGTCATAGAAGGAGATCAGGTTGGTCAAGCAGGACCTGCCTCTCATGAATCCGTGCTGGCTGGGCCTGATCCCCTGGTTGTCCCACTCATGCCTTGTGAGCGCCCTCAAGATGAACCACTCCATAATCTTCCCCGGCACCGAGGTCAGGCTGACAGGCCTGTAGTTCCCCGGATCCTCCTTCCGGCCCTTCTTGTGGATGGGCGTCACATTGGCAAGCCTCCAGTCATCCGGGACCTCCCCCGTTAACCAGGACTGCTGATAAATGATGGAGAGTGGCTTGGCGAGCACCTCCGCCAGCTCCCTCAGCACTCTCCGGTGGATCCCATCCGGCCCCATAGACTTGTGAGCGTCCAGGTGACGTAGCAGGTCATTGACTGCTTCCTCTTGGATTATGGGGGGTTCATCCCGCTCGCGGTCCCTGTCTTCCAGCTCAGGGAGCCGAGTACCCTGAGGATAACTGGTCTGCCTGTTAAAGACTGAGGCAAAGGCGGCATTGAGTACCTCAGCCTTTTCCTCATCCTCAGTGACAATGTTCCCCCCCCGCATCCAATAAGGGATGGAGATTCTCCTTGGCTCTCTTCTTGTCATTAATATATTTGTAAAAGCTTTTTTTGTTGTCTTTAATGACAGCGGCCAGATTGCGTTCTAGCTGGGCTTTTGTCTTTCTCATTTCTTCTCTGCACGACCCAACAAGATCCCTGTACTCTTCTTGAGTCGCCTGCCCCTTCTTCCACAAGTGGTAAACGCTCCTTTTTTTCCTGAGTCCCAGCAAGAGCTCCCCGTTCAGCCAGGCCGGTCGTCTTCCCTGCCCGTTCTTCTTATGGCGTATGGGGACAGCCTGCTCCTGCGCCTTTAAGATTTCCTTCTTGAAGATCGTCCAGCCTTCCTGGACCCCTTTGCCCTTCAGGACCGTCTCCCAAGGGACTCTCTTAACCAGCGTCCTGAACAGGCCAAAGTCCGCCCTCCGGAAGTCCATGGTTGCGGTTTTGCTGGCCCCCCTTCTTACTTCACCAAGAATGGAGAATTCTATCATTTCATGGTCGCTAAGCCCAAGACGGCCTCTGACCACCACATCTCCCACCAGTCCTTCTCTGTTAGTAAACAGCAGGTTGAGCGAGGCACCTCCCCTGGTAGGCTCACTTACCAGCTGTGTCAGGAAGTTGTCTTCCACACACTCCAGGAACCTCCTAGGCTGCTTCCTCTCTGCCGTGTTGTATTTCCAGCAGATGTCCGGGAAGTTGAAGTCCCCCACGAGAACAAGGGCTAGTGATTGACAGACTTCTGCCAGCCTCTTGTAGAACGCTTCATCCGCCTCTTCATCCTGGTTGGGTGGTCTATAACAGACTCCCAGCAGGATATCTGCCTCGTTGGCCTTCCCCCTCATCCTTACCCATAAACACTCAACCGTATCATCGTCACAATCGTTGAGCTCTATACAATCGAAACACTCCCTAACATACAGGGCCACCCCTGTAAAACACATTCATCCCTTTTTAAGGCAAATCAAGCAACTATGTGCCTTGAGATTTACAGGACCTTTGATATGGTTGGGTTTTTTACTTAGTATCTTTTTTCAAACGTTGAAAAGAACTTCCAAACTACAAATTTCAGGTATTTTCTTCAGAATTGTAAGTTTTTGATGGAAGTCTCCAATGTTTTAATCATGATATAATGCCATATTAATCGCTTCCAGATGCTGTAACACTACTATTACAATATTCTGTCCCCTGTGTTGCTCCCAAGAAACTGCATTTTGTGCACTGGTATACCTAGCATATTCCTTCATCCGCGACGTCCCTCAAGGGTCCGTACTGGGATCAATACTATTTAATATCTTCATGAATGACACAGACAGTGGGATTGAGTGCACCCTCAGCAAGTTTGCAGATGACACCAAGCTGAGTGGTGCGGTTGATTCGCTGGAGGGAAGTGAGGCCATCCAGGGGGACGCTGACAGGCTTGAGGAGTGGGCCCACATGAACCTCATGAA
The DNA here is from genome assembly GCF_965638725.1 of Aptenodytes patagonicus. Lineage (NCBI taxonomy): Eukaryota > Metazoa > Chordata > Aves > Sphenisciformes > Spheniscidae > Aptenodytes > Aptenodytes patagonicus. The sequence goes on from NC_134949.1 coordinate 29,108,027, forward strand.
GTTCATTAAGGCCAAACATGAGGTCCTGCACCTGGGTCAGGGAAATCCCCAATATCAATACAGACTGGGGGATGATGGGATTGAGAGCAGCCCTGCTGAGAAGGACCTGGGGATACTGGTGGATGAAAAATTGGACACGAGCCGGCAACGTGCACTTGCCACCCAGAAAGCCAATCGTATCCTGGGCTGCATAAAAAGAAGCGTGGCCAGCAGGCTGAGGGAGGTGATTCTCCCCCTCTACTCTGCTCTCGTAAGATCCTACCTGGAGTATTGCATCCAGTTCTGGGGTCCCCAGTACAAGACAGACATGAACCTGTTAGAACAGGTCCAGAGAAGGGCCACAAAAATGGTCAGAGGGCTCTCCTACGAAGAAAGGCTGAGAGAGGTGGGATTGTTCAGCCTGGAGAAGAGAATGCTCCGGGGAGACCTTATTGCAGCCTTTCAATACTTAAAGGGGGCTTATAAGAAAGATGGAAACTTTTTACCAAGGCCTGTAGTGACAGAACAAGGGGCAACATTTTTAAACTTGAGGAGGGTAGGTTTAGATTGGACATGAGGAAGAAATCTTTTACAATATGGGTGGTGACACACTGGAATAGATTGCCCAGAGAAGTTGTGGATGCCCCATCATTGTTCGAAGTCAGGTTAGATGGGGCTTTCAGCAACCTGATGTAACGAAGGATATCCCTGCCCGCGGCGGGGGGGTTGAACTAGATGATCTTTAAACATCCCTTCCAACCCAAACCATTCTATGATTCATTGCTATGCTTTCCTTTCCATGCCTAAAAAATTCTGACTACAGAACTTTTATTTTTTACCAAATGAGTTCAGTTCCTTTAAGGGTGGTGTCCAGGTTGTTTTTATTACATTTCTGTGGTTGGAATGCAGCCACTGTACAAACAGGGAGGATAACAAGAAATAACCATTAAAAATGCACTGCACATTAAGACACTAGTTCCTCTTGTGCTGTAATTTTTTAGTATTGAGGACCTCTTTTTTGCAAGGACAGTTCAAAGATTATTTTGATGACTAATCTGTGGAAAAATTAATAGCTTAAAAGACTAATCAGGATAGAAAACTTTCATTTTTGTCAACTATACCTTCCTCCAGATCAACAGTAAATCAAGACCAAAATCAAGCAGTTCAGTTGTCCACACAAAAATAAATTTCATAGGCTTTTCTGCCAGCAGCTTAAAAGTACAGCTCATAGAAAACACTGCCATACAAACACCTCTTTCTGGAAGTGTAAGCACAAGGAATAACACATAGGCTCTTGAAACTAACATTTCTCTCAACTCTGGAGTTTGTTTTTTGAAATCAAAGGTTGAAAGGCAAAGCTGAGGGATGTTGGTTAGAGATGTAAAGGATCTTACATTTATAGTACTTTATGTATGTTCTGAGGAGGAAGCAACTATACAAAATACATACAAAAACCAAAAAACTTTTTTTTTTTTCCCATAAGCAAAACAAGATTTGAACTCCCATCTTGTAAGTTGCTCAATACATTCTTATCTAGAACACTTTCAGTATAGTATGATATATCCCAAGGTATTTATTGTACATAGAAAGCAAAATATTGAGATTGGTATTTGTATGTAGCTAATATGAAAATATGTATGTGTGTGTGTTTCAATAGATATATACTTAAATGTATTTATTTGCAAAATTCTACGCTACCATTTTGTTATACAATGGGAGCAGTGTACTACAGACAAATTCCCATGTGAAGTGCTGAGTATTTAAACATAAATTCTGAAGAAATATTTATATATGCCATGTCTTTTTATTAATAACCATGCTACTCAAATAAATCCTAACAACAGGTCATAGCTTAGTGATTTCTGACTTCTGATCAGAACTTACGTATCTACTACATAATTGGAATCTGTATTTTAACGAAGATTAGTATGGTTCCCTGACGGACCAATCCTGGGTTCAGAACTAGTCAGTATTTTTTACTGATGACATAGAAGATAAAACAGGGAGCACGGTTATTAACTTCACAGATATCAACAAAATGGGAGGTAATGCAAGCACATTGGTGAAGACGATGAGATTTCAAATATGTGGCAACTTGAGAAAATCCAGGTAGAGGTTTAGAAAAAACTGTTATATGAAGAAAGGCTGAAAGAGGAATGTCTTAGGTTATAGAAAGAGCAACAGGTCAGATGCTGGAGTTAGAAATTAGTACAGACAGTAAAGCACTGGACCAGGTTGCTTGGGGAGCCTTGGAGTCCCCATCCTTGGGGGCCTTTATGAAGAGGTTAGACACACCTATGTGAGAAGTGAGTTCAGTCACTGCTCTTTGGTAGAATAAAGGGATGACGAAGTCATCTCTTAGGAAGTATTATTACTACATCATGTCCAAATGTCCTCATCAAAATGGTTGTCTCCTATTGAACAAGTGCTGGCAAACTACACCTCTACCTGAGCTCAGGACTAACAATGCAGTGTAACAAACAGGAGGTGAGGAGATGCCTGCAGCAGCAGCAAAAATAAAATATGGCAATGCTAAATTATTTCAAAGAACATTTTGGTAAAGATACAAACAAATGAACATACTAATTTCCACAGATCACCTTCTTTACAATTGGTGGATCTACTGTTATAAACGAAAATTTTCCTTGTACCCCAGCACTTTCAAAATTAAACTCTCTGTGAGAGACCTTTGTAATATAAAAGGAGGATTCCAATAACCTGCAGAGCTGCCTGCTCATCTCAATCCATTACTTCTTCCTTGCTCATAGATCACAGAACATGAAGTTCCTCTGTCTCTGTGGCTGCCTCAAACATTCACTCTTCCACATGCTTTACAGCTTTACATGGAGATTTTTCTCTCACTCCTGCAACTGGCAAACTACAACTTCACGTTCTCATGTTCTCAGATGTATACTACATCCTTAAAGACATCATCATTTATAGCATTTAACTGGAACAACTGTCAGGTGCCAGGAGACAGGTAACAGTTGCTGGACACTTACAGAGGCCTCATGAAGACTGTTTGTAGGCTGCTGGAGAAGAGCTTTGAGGCTTCAAAGGAAAAAGAAAGATAACAGGGCAGGCAGCTGAGGGATAAATATGTACTAGGAAGGAATGTATAAAGTAACTTCCAAATATTTAGAGATGAAGCCAAATTCCCAAAGCCTACAATAACTTGTCTGATACAAGGTGAACTTGTCTTTTGAGTTTTGCACAAGATTAGCCTCATCCTGCCTTGGGAAAACTTGTTTAGTACAATAGCTACTAAAATCCTGCTAAAATCTAGGCAACAGCAACAAAACAAGTGTAACATTCAACTTTTAAACATTAGAACGTATGCTGTTGCTGACATGAAAACAACCAGATCCTATAACCAAGTACATGATTTCCTAATTAAATTGAGTTGAGCCGGTGTCAACAAGGAGAAAAGATACTTGATACAATATTCTCAATTATGGATAGCATGTTTTCTACAGAGGTTTCACGTCACATCAGCTTTAATGTAAGGGGATACCGAATCCAGCAAAACAGCAGTGAGAATGCAGGACAACAAAATATAAATAATTACAATAAACAAGGTTTGGATTTGGTTAGTAGAAATAGTGATCATTTCAGGCTTTGAACAGAAAATACAACTTTTCTTTGGAAAAAATGCAAAGTCAGACAATGCCTTTTATAACCATCAGCGCTGAGTTACTACAGAGACCCTGAGCACTTCCCTTCTTCCAAAACAGAAATTTAACCATTTAAGTTTCCCTGTATTTCTTTCATCCAATTCTACGAAAGGAAAAAAAGAATTAGTTCATTTCTTATTTGTATACATAAAAAAGAAGAAGAAAAAAAAATGCAAGGTGTTTGGTGTTTAATTCTGAAAGCTGCCAGGGAAGTGCCACAACCCCTCCAGGATCCCCAGTGGAACAAATTCCACAGTTCAGATCTGGGTACTCTAAACATCGTTGCCCATATCCACCCAAAATCTTTAATGTTCTGCTAAAATCATTTAAGGGAAAGTGCTGTGGGACGTCATGATCGAGAGAGATGCAGTCTCTCAGACAGTTAAGTCAATGTAATGACTGGCACTGAAAAGACTTTGCTCTTGGCTTTGTATTGAAGAGGTGGTAGAAGTAGAGAGAGAAAAGCTGCCTAGGTCAATGTGCTTACTGTGAGCTTTGTAGCCAAGCATATGGTCTGCAGCAAGTCATGTAATTTTTTAAGATCTTTCAGTGCATTTTTATTCCACGTAGGGCTTGCAATAATCAGTCTAAAATCATGAAAGGGTGATTTTTTTTCTGGGTTGCAGCTGAAAGTATTTTGTATTGCTATGGTGACTTAGGCACCTAGTAACACTAGGGAGTTTCTTACTTTGGTATTCAATGGCACAAAGGGCAATAAATTAGATTATGTCTTGAAGTCCCTCCCAGGCTTATTTTCTATGTGACTTTAATTTTGATACTATTGACTCACTAGCTTTCCTAGTGACTTCATGTAGAAGTATATAAAGATGACAAATTTTCTGGAACTCAGCTGAAGAAAGCTTTCCCAAGGGAATCTTTGGGACTGAACAATTTCTAAGCCATATGTGGTATGACAACCTATGTTGATTATTTCTTTTAAGATTTTGTTTGCTTGTTAAAGTAATAAAGATTTTTAAACTTTAAAAAAAATATAAATTAGGTAGCTCCCAAACAACTTTAACCGTTTCCCAAACCAAATGATGTAGTTTGACCCATTCTTCCTCACAATTCTGTAGACAGCCTTAAGCCCACAAACATTAGATCTTCAAAACCAATTGGTTAGTCTGCAGATATTTTTCCAACTGTACTATTTCTCCACTATCTTTACTTCCATTATATTGACTATGCTTCAGTATATGAAAAGAACAAAACAGAACCTGTTATGTTTGTGTTACACAATATCTTTTATAGAACTCCACATTTCCAGTGTAACTTTTTACGTTAGACACCTGCAATTTTTATTTGCATTTTTACTTATTACCCACACTGCCCTCAATTCTTTCATGCTGTAGGCATCCTGAACTACAAGTGCAATTTTGATTCAGCTACACAAAGTGTTCCAAGTATACTTTGGGAGAAGATACTAAAAAAATCCACAGCTACAGAATTCTTCAAACTGTGGAAGTCTGAAAATTTTTGTGTCCAAATCAACACGGTAACCTACTAAAGCACAAAGAATACTGTGGCCAAACTAATTCTTTCTGTACATTTCTATATTTTAGTATTTGAAGAACATTTTTAATCTTTATTTTTATCTGAAGCATCATGGCTTTCTGAAGACTTTTCTGTGTTAACATCTAACATTATATAAAATATTTTCCTAGTTTAACCTGTTGAAACACATATTATTTAGAACTTTTATTTCTGTCTGACCTAGTATTTTTAAAGCTGTGACTTATGTTAGACTTTTCTACAAGAATATTTTTCACCAAATATTATTTGGTAAAATGATAATCACTATATTACAGATGTAGTAACGGACCTGTTTGTTTGGTTTTTTTTTTTCCTTTTTTTTTTTTTGTAGTAGAACTGGACTAGTATTTCCTTAGGAAGAGCTGTATCTCATCTTGCCAGTACAGCTCTAGGTCTGTAGGATATTCTATAGCAGTTTAAAAAGAAAAGCTCTCCTTTCCAATCCACTGTTTCGGATCTAGAATTTTTATATTTATGCCTTGGCAGGCAAATGGAGACAAATCCTCAAATCCTACAGTATTTTCAATATATCTAATTCTATTACTCTGTCTCTTTACGATTTCACGCTATTATAAAAAGTTTATTATTTTTCTTAAGTAGAAGTGAACTGTTTATTGACGTGAATATGTACAGCCATTTAGGGAGATACTAATCCAAATATTGAGAAAGGGAAGAAAGCATATTAGATGAGTAATTAAATACAAATTCAGTAATGCTACAACTGTCACAGAATCCATTATTATTTTTCCTTGAACATCAGGAATCACTTCCCCATGTATTTATCACATATACTGAAACGCTGAAGAAGTGCTATTATTTCTAGATAAAATAATGCCTATATGCAAATCTCTAGCTTCAAGCAAGAAAGGGAGGAAAGTCCTATTGTCACATATCTTTGTCAGGCAGCTGAGGGTGCGCTACCTCATTTCACTAAGGAGGGAGTGAAGCTACAACATCCTGGTGGAAGAAGACTGGAAATACGATGCCTATAGAAGCACTGCTCCTCAATGGGGGTGTTTCTGGATGTGCTTTGTCAACCTGCCACTTTCAGATTGCACCCTTCCACCCTGGGCCCTCCAAGAGCCATGTTGAGGAAAAAAAGGGAAGTAGCAACCTTTTCTTCTCTCAGATGCGACACTGAAGCACAAAAAGTAGCTTCAAAATATACTTTTTTTCATATAGAATCATAGAATAGTTTGGGTTGGAAGGGACCTCTACAGGTCATCCAGTCCAACCCCCCTGCTGTGGGCAGGGATATCTTCAACTAGATCAGGTTGCTCACAGCCCCCTCCAACCTGACCTTGAATGTTTCCAGGGATGGGGCATCCACCACCTCTCTGGGCAGCCTGTGCCAGTGCTTCACCACCCTCAGCATAAAAAATTTCTTCCTTATATCTAGTCTAAATCTACACCCCTTTAGTTTAAAGCCATTCCCCCTTGTCTTGTCACAACAGGCCCTGCTAAAAAGTTTGCCGCCATCTTTCTTATAAGCCCCCTTTAAGTATTGAAAGGCTGCAATAAGGTCTCTCCGAAGCCTTCTCCTCTCCAGGCTGAATAACCCCAACTCTCTCAGCCTTTCTTCAGAGGAGAGGTGTTCCATCCCCCTGATCATTTTCGTGGCCCTCTGGACCCGCTCCAACAGGTCCATGTCTTTCCTATGCTGAGGGCTCCAGAGCTGGACGCAGTACTCCAGGTGGGGTCTCACCAGAGCAGAGTAGAGGGGCAGAATCTCCTCCCTTGACCCACTTCTTTTGATGCAGCCCAGGATACGGTTGGCTCTCTGAGCTGCGAGCGCGCATTGTTGGCTCATGTCCAGCTTTTCATCCACCAGTACCTCCAAGTCCTTCTCGGCAGGGCTGCTCTCAATCCCTTCATCCCCCAGCCTGTACTGATACCAGGGGTTGCCCCGACCCAGGTGCAGGACCCTGCACTTGGCCTTGTTGAACCTCATGAGGTTCACACGGGCCCCCTTCTTGAGCTTACCCAGGTCCCTCTGGATGGCATCCCATCCCTCTGGCGTGTCGACCGCACCACTCAGCTTGGTGTCATCTGCAAACTTGCTGAGGGTGCACTCGATCCCACTGTCTATGTCATTGATAAAGATATTAAATAGTACTGGTCCCAATATGGACCCCTGTGGGACACCACTTGTCACCGATCTCCATCTGGACATTGAGCCATTGACCACTACCCTCTGGATGCAACCATCCATCTATCATCTATCTATCATCTTATCCATCACTAAGGATTTCAAGTCTACCATGGTGGAGCTGGGAGTTGCACTGACTTGGTGATGGAAAGCAGAGGCAACAGCCCTAGCTGGCAGGCACTGCTGCAGACTCTGACAGGAGATAAGAGTGCACTGGAATAATTAATTAGGCCACTAAAGTTTGTCATCTTTAGTTCATCACTAGAGGAGATGGCGTAAGATGGAATTAATGATCAATGGTCACAAAGTGCCTCTGGCGCATCAAGTAAAGTGTAGGAGCAAGTAAGAATGAGTTTGTGTAAGTCTATTACTGTTTTTACAACCTCCAAGACTAGAAACTTGCTTTCCTATTTATCATAGGTGTTGATTTAATTTTATCAGTCACTGTAAAAGAAGCTAGTGTTCCTTCATGCCTTCCCTTCAATTATTTACAGATATAAGGTAGGTGATTCCCCTTGGGAAAAAAAAACAAATAAATCACAAACCCCATCATTACCAACTGCACAAAACCGGTCTGGCAAACACAGCTTTTCTTTTGTGATACCTTAAAAAGACGTAAACGCAGTTGTTGCTATTTGTAAGATACATCCCTTCAGTGAGCACCTGATACGACTTCACTGGTATCTGTAAAACAAAATCCAGAGCATCTTTCTCCTTCAGCTTGGTTGCTTCTGCTCACTCTCTCATTGTTTTGTCTTTATGGAAACATACTCTAGGATCACAAGATAATTCAGGTCAAAGGGGCCTCAGGAGATCTCTAAGACAACCTCCTGCCCAAAGAAGGCACAGCTACAAAGTCAGACCAGGTTGCTCATGGTTTTACCCAGTTGGGTCTTGAAAACCTCCAAGAATGTAGACTATACAGCTTCCTTAGCAACTGCCTCAACTCACTGCCTGATTGTCCTCATGAAGAGAGTTCTCTTTATACCCAGTCTGAATCTCTCATTTTAACTTATGACCACTGTCTCTCAGTCTACCACCACAGTGAAGAGCCTGGCCCCATCTTCTTGCTAATCTCCCTGTAGGTACTGAGGGCCAGGTCCCCCCGAAGCTGCCTCTTCTCCCGGCTGATCAAGCTTAGCTCCCTCAGCCTCTCCTCACAGGGCAATTGCTTCTGCTTCTGATCATCTTGGTGGCCTTCTGCTGAACTCAATCCAGTTTACTGCTGTATTTTTCATATCTGAGGTGCCAAAACTGGACACAGTATTCCAGGTGCGGTCTAATGAGTGCTGAGAAGCGGGGGATAATAATTTCCCTCAGTCTCTTGGCCTTCTGCTGTGCTTAATACAGCCCAGGACACTGTTGGCCTTCTCAACTGCCAGGGCAACCTGCTGGCTCGTGCTCAGCTTGCTCTCTGCCAGTATCCCCAGGGCCTTTTCAGCAAAGCAGCTCCCCAGGCAGGCCGTCCTAGTGTGCCTCATTGCAAAAGGATCTTCCTCCCTCAGTGCAGGGCATGGCATTTCATAAAGTTCCTCTTGGCTCGGTCCTTTAGCCCACACAGGTCCTCTGAATGGCTATCCTACCCTTACACATATTGACTGTTCCCCTAATTTGATGTCATCTGCAAACCTGATGAGGAAGAGGTCCATCCTCCAGGACATCAATAAAGATGTTAAACAGGGCAGGTCCCAGCACATTCTTATGTCCCAGGACAAATCAGAGAATACTCAAGTATTGCAAATGGAAGACCAGAGCAAAAGGCAAGAAAAATCATTAATTGGTTGTAAAGATCTAGCATGAACATGGCAGAGGAAAGCTACTCTGAGTGCATATGTATCTCTAATACCAGAGGGGAGGAAGACAGCAGGAAGACACTCATTGTTACCTGAAAATTTGAACTAAGTAAACACATGGTGCTATTTTAAAGAAAAGAATATGCCACAAGCAATACAGGGTGTCTGAAAAGGAGGTACAAAGGATTAAGAAGGCAGTTTAATGCCAAAAATCCCAAAAGAAAAGGTGATCTTATCTGTATCTTTTGGCTATTAGGGGAATATAGACCAGAAAATATTAAGAAATTACACTTTTATTAACAGAAAAAAAAAAACCCAAACCTTTTAAAAAAATCACTTAGAAATTTATTGGTTAACAGGGCATTCCCAATTAGTCCTGCCACAACTCAGAAAATATTTTCTTGTTTGTATTTGCACAGATAAAAAGGTTCTGGATTTCAACATTAGCAATTTTGCTAATGTTGTAGACTACTAAGACTGTAAAAATTTTCAAAGATCTAATAAAAAGATTTCAGATCTGGGAGAACTCCTTGTCTTATTTGGAAAAAAGGATTTTCATGAACCAAAATTGAGAAATGGGGCTGTAAGGAGTTGTGCTGTTTTTGGCTGGGATAGAGTTAATTTTCTTCATAGTAGCTAGTATGGGGCTGTGTTTTGGATTTGTGCTGGAAACAGTGTTGATAACACAGGGATGTTTTCATTATTGTTGAGCAGTGCTTACACAGAGTCAAGGCCTTTTCTGCCTCTCACACCACCCCACCAGCCAGTAGGCTGGGGGTGCACAAGGAGTTGAGAGGGGACACGGCTGGGACAGCTGGCCCCAACTGACCAAAGGGATATTCCACACCATATGACGTCACGCTCAGCATATAAAGCTGGGGGAAAAAGAAGGGGTGTGTGTGTGTGCATTTGGAGTGATGGCGTTTGTCTTCCCAAGTAACCGTTAGGCGTGATGGAGCCCTGCTTTCCTGGAGATGGCTGAACACCTGCTTGCTGATGGGAAGGAGTGAATGAATTCCTTGTTTTGCTTTGCTTGCACGTGCGGCTTTTGCTTTGCCTATTAAACTGTCTTTATCTCAACCCACAAGTTTCCTCACTTTTACTCTGCTGATTCTCTCCCCCATCCCACCGGGGGGGAGTGAGCGAGCGGCTGGGTGGTGCTTAGTTGCCGGCTGGGGTTAAACCACGACAGCAGTCACAAAAAATATCAGATGGAGATTAGGAGTGATTAGGAGTGACTGAAGGTAGAATAAGAAATGAGGGAAAGCCAAAGACATGAAGGCAAATGGTTTCCTGGGATGAAATCCAGATCTCATTTAAGTCAATGGCAAAATTCCCCTTGACTTCATTACGGCCAAGATTTCACTGGTGAAGTTTATTCACAGCAGAAGATATAAGTGAAATATGCAGTGCATCTGACAGAGCGCTTGGGGACAAGGGGGAATAACCAAAGGTGATATACATAGTGAACCATGTATTTTTCTACTAGACACATGAGGTGGAGTAACAAGTATATATAAGACCACTAATTTTACTTGCCCTACGAGGCTTCTAAGAGTAATACAACAGTAAACAAGGTGATCTGATGGATGCATTTTAATTTGCAAATTTCTGTGAGAGACTTCAAAAATCTAACTCATACTTAAATTAGACATAAAGATCTGTCAGTAATAAAACTAGTTAGATGAAGGAAGGACAAAAGATTATTTCACAGCATGGAGGTAGGTTAACAGCGAGAGTTCTCTAAGATCCTACATTTGATTTCTATTTTGAATATAATTAAGAATACCCCAGAAGAAGATATAAACAGAGGTAACAACAGAATATATTTAGATAAGTCATATGTAAAGTTAACTGTGAAAAAAATAACAAAGCTGACAATCCATGGCAGATCAATTTACTGCTGACAAATAAAAGAAAGAAAATAAACTACCCATATACATCTATCTACTGTAACCACTTGGGAAATAGATGTTATTATGAATCCTTCAGTGGCGCCTCTGCTTAAGAAGTCAAAAACCAGTATGTTAGACTCATTAGGAGAGACTAATGACAGTGACAATGAAATAAAACATGTTTATGTATTTATAGTAGGCCCTCACTTCAACTAGTACGTTCAATGTACTTGACTACCTTTTAGCTATTACTCACTCATCTCAAAAACAATATAGTAGAATCCAGAAAAGAACAACAGAAGTGACCTATGGCATGGTAAACATATCTGTAGGGGGAAACATTAAAAATGATAGGAGTACTTTGAATTGATTCAATTTAGCTGCCACTGAAGTCAACACAAAAGGAGTAGCGGCTTGGAGATATGAGTAAAAGTTATATACTAGAAATATGGAAATAAGGAAAATATAGGAAAAAAGCAAATGTTCACGCTTCACCTTACCCATACTTAAGGCTCACCCAATTTAATATGGCATATTTATGATCATTTTATCACTACAGTTATCCCACTATTAATTTCTTCTAATGATAAAAAGGCACAGAGCTTCTGCTAAAGAAAAGTTTTTAAAATCCTCAGTAAGTTACACAGCTAATAAGCTGTGTTTTTTTAATTTATTAAGTATTTTTTAACAGGATTAAAATATATAAGTATTCAATAATTCTGAGATGCCACCTGCCATTACTCTGCAGGAAAATGTTTTAACAGACATTGGGCCTCATACCGCAGAAGCCAACCAGCCATTAATTCATGGAGATTAGAAGCAAACTCTCCTTTTTCCTTTCTATACCATAGGCACTTCCTGACTCAGGGATGATTTTGTACTGCTTAACTACAAAATACACCAATGCATTTGTTCTTAAAGTGGCTGGAGATAGTGTTTGGTGCTTTTTGCCCTGTAAGTTTGGCCCTGCCCAAGCCCATCAAAATACAAACTGGTTTACTTTAAATTAGGGACAGCTAAACCCTGCAGTTTCTATTCTAAACAAAGTTTGAAAATGGACATTGGTGGCAAATCAGAATGAAAAGGAAAAAATGCAAAACAAGTTTTTGAAGAATTTCAGCTTTATAGTAATGAGTCTGAGTTGAAAAAATGTTGAAAATATAAAAAAACCCCAACAACCAAATATGTAGTCCTCTTCCTTTTAGCTTTGTACAAAGAAATGAACTTTATAGAGAGAAATTTCTAGAGAATTGACAGATTTGTTGATACCCACATGACTTCATTTCCCTTTAACCAAGAAAAAAAAATATCTTTGATTAAAAATGGGTAATAAAAACATGCAGAGTTTTTTCTTAGATTATGAAACTGACAATTAAATTGACTAGGTCTCCATGTTTTGTTTTGTTTGTTTGTTTTTTTTAAACTTGGCAAGAAGATGCCGAGACAATAAATAGGGATACCCTAGCTGCATTGATATATTATCAGCTATGAATGTTAATAACACTTACTACAAAAATAATCAGATGAAATCTTTGAACTGTAGATAAAGAAAGGATCTTTCTGGAAAACCAACATATTAACAATATATTTTCTTTAAATATCAAATGAGGGTCAAAACTCATGCACAACTAGCCCTTCTTACAGGATCAAAATTCTTAGGAATCAAGTTCTTATTAAGAAGATGACATTAACATACATTTTTCTGATTCTAGTGACTCTTACTAAAATTCCCATCCTTGACTTTGGCTTGCTACCTTTGGTGTCTAAATAAATGTATTTTCTCTGTGACAGAACCACAAGAAAGTAGAAACTTGACTAGGAATTAGCTTAGGGCACAGGCCTCAAGTCTTTCAAACCGTCAACTGTACCTAGTTCAAATGTCAAAAGTTAACGTGCTAAAAAAAGAAAAGGATTAGGAGGAAAGAGCACAGAAGTTTTTAAGGTAAAAATTCAAAGGAAAATGACACAGCACTAGAGATTTGAGTGTCTGAATATTTTTGGGGTTGTTGAAGAACCATCGAAAAAGAGCAAGCCTGAAAACAACAAAGTTTAAGAAAAGAGGCTATGGACCTGGCATACTCTATAGTATCTAATGATTTGGAAGTTTTAAAAATTGTACCCGTTACACAGAAACTTAGCAGCAACAACTAAATATCTCAGTATTATTTGCTGGTTAGAGCAGGCAAATGTTCTCTATGCAAAATCTGGAAAGCTATTCAATGATCCAGGAAAAGCTGAGGGAGAATTTGGACTGTACTATGTATGGTTTTTATACATCTTAATATAAATACAGGATATATAAAATTGTTTTTCTATTTCTGTTGAAAAAACTTTTACATCAATAAAACTCTGCTATCTTGGAAAACATATAGCTGATCAGATAGATAGCGTGGGACAAAAAGGCTGAAAATAATATCCTTTTACTAACATTTCCACAGCACACTTTTGTGAGATTTTATAAGCAAATCATCAACATTTTTCCACAGTGGCACCTAACCATTTTGTTCTAATGCAGCAGCAAGGGATTAAATAGCATTACACTTACACCTGGGCATGGTACATTTTTTCCTGTGGAACAGTCTTCACTGAAAATGTTGATTGGTAGGTATGCCTGATGGGTATGTTTAAAAATTTTCAGCAGGATGCTACCAAAATATTTCCTTTTCCTATGCTAAGTTTCTTGGAGCATTGATCTTTTTATTTTATTTTTTCAGTGATTAAGAGCTAGGACTTGAAGTGCTGACTAGCTTTGCCTGCTAGTACAAGCCTGGAGAATGGCCAGCCCTTCAATATGTTTTTTGCCGAACAGTTGATGGTAGCATTTAACAAGTAGAACCACACGTCACACTCAGCAGGGACAAATGGGTCAAACTGACCTGTGTAGGACTGTCTGCACTGTCCTAGCTGACATTTCTCACATTAGTTGAATCTTACGCTCACTATGTATTTTTCTGCAAGGCCAAGGTTCATTCAATCTTAAAATAAGGAGTGCTTAAAGATATTTAGCTATGACAGCTGTTCCAGATTATGAAGTAAATGGACTTGGACAATCCCAGCTAGCCTCTAGTAAGACATGGCATACATAAAAAAAACTTACTTCTTCCAGATTTATCATAAGAATTGAAGAAAACAGGGTTGGAAGGGACCTCAAGAGATCATGTAGTGTCTTCATCCCCTTCCCCTATCCCAAAGTAGGATCATTTATACCTAAACCACTTCTGACCATTTCTAATTTGCTCTTAGAAGCCTCCAGTATCAGCGGCTCCACAGTCTCTCTGTGCTGGTACACATATCAACACTTAATTATCCTACAGTCAGAAAGGTTTTATTTTTTCTGGTGTCTATCCTAAGTCTTCTTGCTGAAATACTAATAAATTATTTATTGTCCCATTCCCAATGGACAAGTTCATTCCCATCTTCTCTGCACATCATTCTGAAGACTGTCATCATTTCCCCACTCAGTTTCTCTCTTCTCAACAAACCTAATATTTTTAGTCCTTCCTCAGTCTTCAGAAAAGGCCAATCAGAAGAACTCGGTGGAGGAATAGAGCTTACTTTTATGTACAACATTCTTGTTAAGTATGCTTTCACAACCACATACCTTTGTCAGCGCACATTCAGTTGGTGACCTGCTACAATTTCTAGAGTCTTAAGAATGACTGCGTATCCAGTCATCACCACCTCGTATTTACACCAATGACTGTTCTTACATGTAACACTTCAAACTTACTCTAACTTTTCTCAGAACATTTCACCAAATTGTTAACATCATGTGAATACTAATCATGCCTCCCATTTTTATGCTATTACAGATTTAAGATTTGGATGTGAAGGGCAACATGTCTGAAGAATATGTTATATCTGTATGGCCTCTGCAAGAAAACACAAATATAGTCTGCCTGCAGACCGAGCTGATTAGGAGATACCTGAGATATCACAGAGCCTAGGTTAACATATTCTGCCTCTTAACCGCATACTTTAGCCTGTGCTTAACGCAGACTTCTGCTTCGCAGGGCAGTATATTCCAACCGAATGAAATATATACAGTGCAATACATTGTTCATTACTACATCTGTAAGTATCCAGCTACAAAATAAAAAAAATAGGTTTTAAATTGTAATTCCAGTAACTCCAGATTGATACAAAAGCATAATTATTTCTTTCACGATGCCATGAATAAAAGGGCATGCATAGTAACAGAACACTACTTGATGGGTGCTCATCTCAAGGTATTTCACTGCTACCAGTCATGATTTACCTTTTGGTTTAACGTACCTATAGTGGAGTCTAATGCCATCTGGCATCGTGTCAAACACTTCTCTAAACAAAGCCTGATGCTATTCTACATGGGGACAGTAGTGTAAGTAATATACAGCTTCCGTTCAAACGACATCTGAAGATGCTTTTCAAAAATTAAACAATTCAATTACTACCTAAAGACTGCAAGAGTTTGGGGCAGGGATTTGAAAATCCTTTCTGTTTTGCCTTTGCACAGCACTTACCACAACAGGGCCCCCAGTCCATCCTTTAATACCATACTACAAAAATAAACCACAACAATTCAGCTGATTTTAGCTAAAATATGTTTTTTCCCCATAAGAACAGAGAGAAAGAAGAAACACATTATATACAACTACATCTGGAATGCTTAAAAAAAACATGTTAACACCTGCACATGAAAATAAATCCAAACTGAATAGTTTTATGGAATGGCTACTAGAAAGATGAGGAGAATGGACAGTCTGCTGTATCAGAAAGAGCCTGTTTGGTCTACCGAAATGAAGATTCAAAGTTCACAGTGTGCTCTCTAGAACACATTTCAGAAACAAAGAGGACGAGTAAGAAAGACTATGTAAGCTAGAACATGTATCAGTGAAACTAAATTGGAATATATTTAGTCTGCGATTAGGGATGCGGCTTATAATCATCAAAGGAATGAAGTTTCGCAATGGCTTTCAGATTTGAGATGGACTATGAAAATTTTAGGAGAGGTATTGTATGACATGGTTGCCCACAACATGACTCTTATTTCCTGTGTTCTTAGGACTAGAGGAGATAAAAGCTCAGAGAACATTTTTCAACTGTGATGTCTGATAATGCCAAATTTGCAAGGTATGAAGAAAAGGAGGGGAAACATAAAGAAAAATAAAAATCAAGTTGGAGGAAGTCCCTAATTACCCAGAGTACTATTATCACAGCATAATACTGCATCAAAGAAACATTTCCCCTTATCCATCTCAATCAGAAGCTTATGGAAGTCTTTGAAAAGGGTTAGTGAGAGCCCATGATCATACAAAGGCTCTGCAACATCATTAAACCTCTATTAATGGATACAGTGGAACAAATGAACTTAGTAAGTCTAGGAAAATGTCCTGGTTTTGGCTGGGATAGACCTAATTTTCTTCCTAGTAGCTGGTACAGTGCTGTGTTTTGCATTTAGCATGAGAATAATGTTGATAACACACCAATGTTTTAGTTGTTGCTAAGTAGTGCTCACACTAGTCAAGGACTTTTCAGCTTCCCACGCTCTACCGACTGAGAAGGCTGGAGGTGCACAAGAAGCTGGGAGGGGGCACAGCCAGGACAGCTGACCCAAACCGGCCAAAGGGACATTCCATACCATGTGACATCATGCTCAGTACATAAACTGGGAAAAGCTGGCCAGGGGGGCCGCTGCTCGGGGACTGGCTGGGCATCGGTCGGCGGGTGGTGAGCAATTGCATTGTGCATCACTTGCTTTGTATATTCTTTTATGATTATTATTAATATTTTCCCTTCCTTTTCTGTCCTATTAAACTGTCTTTATCTCAACCTATGAATCTTACTTTTCTTCCCTGATTCTCTCCCCCCCATCCCACTGGGGCAGGAGGCGAGAGTTAGTGAGCGGCTGTGTGGTGTTTAGCTGCCTGCCGGGTTAAACCATGACAGTAAAGAAGGAAGACTACTGGATTTGTTCAGCTTAATTTAAGATACATATTTAATATCGTTGTTTAGTTGGAGAAAACCACTGGAATACCTGCAGTTATAACCCTAACAGAGACTACATCAGGGTCTATACTACACATATGCATTCCCAGCACTTTTCTAAATCATAGACTGCTGTTAGACGCCAAGAGCACATTTTCCCAACTGCACTTTGCCAGAAGATTGTGAACACTGCTTTTGTATATGGACTTTACCAGGTATAATCACGTCTTTAGTCATCTTGAGATCTGATTACTTTAATGTGACCTACACATAGGGTTTCACACTGAGATGAAGTCTTTCTATAAACTCTTAAAAAAAAAAAGTGCATTGAAATTTTTAGTCTTTTAAAATGTGTAAAGTGCCTAGAGTTTTCTACAAATTCTAGACTAAATAATAGTCAAATAACACTTCCTCAGCACAATGTCCTAAATTTTTCAATGAATCTTTGCTTGGATTTGTGGATCATAATTTAAACTACTGGTATAAACATTACCAATTGGATATAATTGTATGTTTTTATTTAACTGTTTACATGATACGTAAATGTAAAGGCACATTTTGGACATGTGTATTTACAAAAAAATATCTAGAGAGTCCACTTTCAAAAATTTTGGCTTATAATATTACAGTTACTCAAAATCCAAATGCAATCATCAAAAGTGGATAAAATTCATAACTGTACGTGCAGTTTTAGAAATACACTGTAAACGGCACTATGATCTCAGCTTTTGTGATGTACAAAGACAGTAATCTCCTATGAACTATATTTAAGAATTACACAACCACACTGCAGAGAGATTTAGTTGCACAACTTCAAACACATTTTTAACATCTGTAACAGTATTTAAGATGCTGCCTTTTCTTATACAGACCCGTTATGTGAAAAGCATAAATACCTTGCCCATACATTGAGAATTCATGACAGCAGTACCACAAAGTTGTCAGCAAGACAGCTTCCAAAAGATTCTGCGAAACCCCACAGGAGCCTACCAACTTCTGCAAGCCATGCTATGGGGATCTGACACTTTTCAGCTGAAGGAACCGTATCGCTGGAGTGATCTTTTTGCCAAGACCATTGGGAATGTACTGTAGAAGTGCAACAATTGGGGCTGGAATAATGTAAAGAAGAAATAGCAAATTCTGATCCAAAGTAAGACATGTAACATTTAAGAAGCTAAAGAGGAAATGATAAAGGACTGGAACATCAGTCTTGAAAGATAAGAAAATAGATGAACACAAGCAAAATGTAGAGGACGTATGCCTGAAAAGTAAAGTAATACAAAATAAAAAAAAAAAAAAAAGAATAATATAAACATTTAGGAAAATATTCAAGTGAAAAGTTATGTCAATGGGAATATTGAAAAATATTACTAATCAAAACATCATTGCTTATTTTTCCATTAGTGCCCACACATGAGTGGCTCTGTACGAAGTAGGGAGGCACAAGTCACTACTCAAAAGAGTTTACTGTCACATGATCCATACAATCAGTAAAGGCAAAAAAAATGTAAATGGTAAGGAAATAGTATGATAAAGTATTGGCTTGCTGGACTTGCTTGTCACTTTCAGATGCTTTGCAGTGCTAGGCAAAGCCAAAATTATTTCACTGTGTATTCTCACAATAGAGCTTCTTTCAGGGGGAATATGCTCAGACAAAAGCTATAACCTTTAAGATCCTGTTTCCTAGCCGTTCCTCTTTTCATATAAAAATAAAAACCAATTGTTGTCACAAAGTCTCTTTGCCCATTATCTTCCTTAAGTTAGATTTATGAATAAAAATGTGTGAAATTAAATTATACAGGCATTAAAATATCATGTGATTAGGTGAAACATTTTTGATGAACAAGGATGCCCAGAAATACTGCAATTGCTACCACGTTCATCCGCTCAATTACACGCTTCTCACCTATTTAATAATGCTTGTTACATCCCTGTTAATTGATGTGTTTGAGAGTTTATTTTCTTATACACTATCTCAAGTCTTATACAACGAACAAGAGACTTGGATCATAGCAGCCTCCTAGAACAGAACAAGCCTTCAAGGTAAATGCAAAGAGATCATGAAATGGGACAATGCAATGATAAAAAAAAAAAGGAAAGAAGGAAAGACAGGGGATTGGAACATTATGAAGTTAAAAAAACAAGGGAATGAAAGGGATTAAAACTGGAATGATAGGTAACCTACTGTAAATGGTGTGAAAGCTTAACAGTGGGGGACTGGAATAATCAGATATGGGAACGACCTGACAATGGAATGCTTTCAAACTGAAGCACCTCAAAAGTAAATGATCTTAGAGCAGAATAATCGTATTTGCCTCTGGGAATAAAATTTAAAGATAAAAAAAATTGAAAAAAAAAATATCAAGTTTGATGATTATGCAGATAGAACTGCAGAAAGAAATGATCCAGTCAGGGCAAGAGTGGGAAAGGTAAAGGAGTAGGGTTGGGAACGACAGCAGAATACAAAGGGAAAGGTGACTGAAAACACAGATGGTTGGAACTCACCTTTTCACAGACAGAATTGAAGACGAAGGACTACACTGGATAAGCTCATTTTTATAATTCATCTCAGATTGACTCTTACTCTTCTTCATTTGGACAAAAGTTATTCTTTCCAACAACAACTTAACACAACATTTTCTAGAAACAGCTTTAAAGATCATGGGATATATGTGTGCCTTGACATTTGGTTTCAAACAATTCCCATCTTACAAACAGAGTAAAGCACTACGATAGCTGAACACAGAGTCATATACGACACAAGGATATATGAATTCACTTTTTTTAAGAAGTGACTCTTAAAAAGTTATTTTTGGTTTTCACTGTACCTTTAAAAAGCAATCAACAATTAAAATTCTAGACATCAGTATGACATCCATTATCTCCAGGATTCTGGATTTGCTGTTAGGAACTAGACTATTTTCATAAGTCAATTGAGAATATGAGATTAGTTGCATTGTCCTCAGTCTACACTCTCATACAGCGTGAGCAGGGAGAAAACCATGATGACAGCCGCCTTCCACAAAACCTCACCAGTAGAACATTTGCTTTCCCTATCTCCCTTGCTAACTCCTCCCACTCCTTATTTAATAAGCTGCAGTGAGTTTTAACAGAATGGTATAACCACCCCATTGTTTCCTATGGTGAGACTACAATTTCTCAGTCTACAATTTTCTGAGTTTTCTGATGACCAATTTCTTTTTGTTTCCTCAACTGCTATGAACAGCGTTGCAGATTAAAATTTTATCTTTTTCCCCAAGTTTATACAATGAAGTAAAATGGCACTTTGCATGATGCATTTGCCAAAATATGAACACGTGGACAAGAGATGCACTAAGTGTTCTGGTGATAAAACACCCTGGTCCATGCCAGTTGCAGTAATCACTTAGGTGTGATCAATCTAGTACAAATGCATAGACAAACACCAGAAGAACAGTTGAACTTGATTTCCATCCTCGATATTCCATCCCCGAGAGTGAGAACTGACTTTCAGTTCCTTCAGAGCCAATACATTTAGATTCTTAAATGAACATCAGGATCATAATGAAATCAACTTTGTGCTATTATTTTTCCTGTCTCTGTTATATTTTCAAGAGTCTGATCCCTCCAAAACTCTTCAGCAGTATACTGCCTATGACACCCAGGTTAAAAAGAAGTTGTGTTATCACTAACGCATGAACTGTCATTATTGTCCCTAAGTATCATTCCACGTCTTGTATAATGTTGTTATTTCTTCAGGGATGATAAAAGTTTTTCCGAAGTTTCACACAACCATGCAGCTTTAATTGCACTTGTTTGGATGCTTGAGGTTTCTTTTTTTACTTCAGAAGTCTGCATTTATACCCCAAAGGTGTGTACTAGAATCATAGAATCATTAAGGTTGGAAAAGACCTCTAAGATCATTGAGTCCAACTGTCAACCCAACACCACCATGCCCACTAAACCAGGTCCCTAAGCGCCTCATCTACTCATCTTTTAAATACCTCCAGGGATGGGGACTCCACCACTTCCCTGGGCAGCCTCTTCCAATGTTTCACCACTCTTTCAGGAAAGAAATTTTTCCTCATGTCCAATCTAAACCTCCCCTGGCGCAACTTGAGGCCGTCTCCTCTCATCCTATCGCTTGTTACTTGGGAGAAGAGACCGACACCCACCTCGCTACAACCTCCTGTCAGGTAGTTGTAGAGAGCAATGAGGTCTCCCCTCAGCCTCCTTTTCTGCAGGCTAAACAACCCCAGTTCCCTCAGCCGCTCCTCATAAGACTTGTTCTCCAGACCCCTCACCAGCCTCCTTGCCCTTCTCTGGACACGCTCCAGCACCTCAACGTCCTTCTTGTAGTGAGGGGCCCAAAACTGAACACAGTATTCAAGGTGCGGCCTCACCAGGGCCGAGTACAGGGGGACGATCACTTCCCTACTGTGGAGCTTCTAACTAAATCCATGCACAATTGTTACACAAGATTAGCAGCACCTAGTTCTACATAAATAATGAATTTTTGTATATAAAATACCTTCTGTTTTATTTGTCACTTTGAAACCTGTTGCTTATCGGCTAAAACCCACAGTAATTTTGGAGAAGTAGTCCATGTTCAAAAAATAAAGGAAGAAACAGTCTTAAGTATTGATTTAAATGAAAAGATAATTGTCTGACATTGATTGTTGACAACTGATATTAGAGGAAATTGGAATTTTGAACAGAACATATACGCGCACAATAAGTAACTTATTTTCTAAGTGAAGATTTATGTCAAAGGAGCACTTAGTGCCCATGTCAACCTACCAGGAATCGGATTTAAAGACCAAAGACAGAACTTGGATTTAATACTACTAAAACACAGAAAGTAAACCTAGGATTTGAGATCCCACTAGTGATATGCTGCATACCGGATCATGAAATTGCCATCTTTCATCAGACTGGGAATGGAAACTGGGAGGCATGCAGCATAAGATTTCAGATGCTTTACATAATTATTAATACAGGAGGTATCCCAATTACCAGGCCATGGTTATATTGATCACCTAAAACTTACTGCAGTATTTTTAACTGTTCAAGAAGTGTAAGAAATATAACATTACCCAAGGCAAAAACTGTAAAGCTATTAAAGTGCCACTGCCCTAAATACTCTGGCTGGGACTCACTGCACTTAACAAACATTTAAATGTTATACATTTACTTGAAGTTATATACCTACCATCTTTCTCTAGTCAATGAACAGAGACTATTTTCTAAGTAAGCTGATTCACCCACCTATGTTAGATACCTGTCCACAGATGGATAAGTTGATGACTCTAACTGTTCTTACTACTCTGTTTCAAAAAACACATGTGAAGTACCAGGTTCAAATCCATAGACTGTAATCATTTTCCCACTTTCCGACACTGAGTGGCTAAGGTATTACAATAACAGAAATAAATTTTTCTGATAGTTCTCATGCTCAAAGCACAGAAATATTGACTACTGTACACACACACACACACACAAAATTTTCATTATGTTTATAAAAAGATGAATTTATGCTAGAAAAATTAATACGAACATTCCAAAATAAAAAAAGTTCCACTATCGTATATTTATCTGATAAAACGATATTCAGTACAATTCTAACAACCAAATGCCTGAGATGCTTGGCTTTGACACCGTCACTGGGACTCTTTTCGCATTTCCTGCTGATGCGCTGACACCAAACAAATGTGTCTCCCTGGAAGCTTGTCCAGAATCCAGACTCTGCCCCTTCCCAACTGCATGCTCTGATCTCTAAATTGCACACCACCTCTTGCATCTTTCCCTAATACCATGCTCCATTGCTCCTGGCTGCGTGCCAGCTTCAAGATGGCAGGCAACATAATTGCTCAGCACATTCCTGGTGTTGTGGCTAGTACACTTTCCTGGGAATCAGGAGAGGGAGGTTTAATCTACTTGAAGATGAACAGAGCCACCTACTTTATAGGCGAGTGCAGTAGTTATGACCCCCCAAAAACCACTCCTCTAGGGGAGAAACACCCAGACTTCCTGGGTGAACCTTCTCAGGAAGCTACAAGTAA
This sequence comes from Aptenodytes patagonicus, assembly GCF_965638725.1. NCBI lineage: Eukaryota > Metazoa > Chordata > Aves > Sphenisciformes > Spheniscidae > Aptenodytes > Aptenodytes patagonicus. The sequence continues at coordinate 29,131,058 of NC_134949.1, forward strand.
GTGCATGCTTGTGGCAGTAAAATATTTTTCTTCTAGTGTATTAACTATTTTTCATTAAAAAACCCCTGAGATTATGTAATCTGTGTAGGTAATGTAAAATTATGAATTTCTCTTCATTGTTTGCCATATTCCTTACTTATTTTACTTATGTCATGCTTTCCCTATGTTCTTTTCTCATTTTCTTAATGAGCATTCTTAAGTAATGCTCTTTAACAAAAACGAGGGGCCCTGGTCAACATGGTCACAGAGGCAAGGAAGAGGCCTCTCTTCTTCCTTGGTCCTCTGCCTCCTGCACAAGCCTTTCCCTTCCTTCACTTTTCCTTGCAGATTGCATTCGTTCCCTTTTTCATATCCTTGGCTCCTTTGGCAAGGAAAAGGCAAAAATTTCACAAGTGACCGGGTATCTAGTCATAGCCCGTATCTTTTGGTTGACAGTTCATGGTCTCACAGAAGCTCTCACTAAATTTGGTGCAAGGGATGAATGAGCATAACCTCCTTCTCCAATGGTATCTCAGGGCATTTACATTCTGTTGCTTCACTCTGTCAAGAACTGAGCAACACGTAGTCATACGTTTCAAAAGAGTCACCATGGCAAGTCCTGAAACTGCCAGTTCTGACAAACAACGTATCATAGAAGTGAGAGAGGAAGGCTGAATCTTGAGTTACACCCTGACTCAAGTTATTTGCCTTTTTTATAGACAAGAATTGCTACAATATGCTGTATTTTAGCTATAAACACAGCTATAAATGTAGCCATATCTACATAATCATATGCACAGATATCTCAGTTTATCCAGCAGAATGGCAGACAGTACACAGGATGTGTAAACAGATCTGCCAAACACTTACAAAACAACTTTAATAGCAAGTGTCATTCTTTTCTGTAAAGTAGCTGTTTTTAACACACATGATCTAACTCTTGTTTGCTCTTTAAAGTTTTATTGTCTTGGCATTTTATACAGGAAGAGAGCATTAGCATACTCAGGAGAACTGCTAAAAGTAAAAGGCCTCAAGCTACCCACTGCATGGTTGATAGCATAAAGCATGGGATATAAAAACTTTTGTCTGATTGCTCACTTTACTTGTTTTAGAGTAGTGTTACTCTCAAGAGCATATATTCATGTTCTTTCTACTTCAAGTTTTATTACTTCTTTTGTATTATTTAATACATCTAAAGACACTTCCAAAAGACAAATTTTTCCATTTTGAAAAAGTAATGGTTTGGAACCTGATAAAATACATGAATGTTCACAGTGTATTATTTTCAAAGGCAAGTAGAACAAATGTGCAATAAAACAATTAAATGTGTGACAATAAACATTTCTATGTGATCATAGATATATTAACATGCCAAACAAAAGAAGAAAAACTTGGTAAAATATTTCCCCTAAAAAAGGCTGGATCAAAATGGATTCCTCACACACCAGAGCATAAGTAAAAAGGGAGTTTGGTCTCAGTTAGTGTTACTGCTAAATATCCCACTCCAGAAATTAAAATGAACATTAAAAATGTGACAGAGAAAATAGAACAAAAAAAGGCAAATCAGTTCAGCTATTTGAAACACAGGAAAAAAGAGACCATAATTGTACATACACATTAAAAATCATCCTACAGTAAACTTAAATCTAAGTCTACTTAGATATCACACTGCTAATTATTATATAAATAACCTGGGAAACAATACCTCCAAGATACATGTTTTACTATTTACTAAACAAGAAACTGCCACGTTTGACACCACTGATTAAGGCCAGGCATTTCTAAAGCTTCAGACACATTTCTGAAATCCACAATACATCAATTTTTAATACTTCCGCTCTCTCAGCTCCATTAAAAAGATGGTAGGGGAAAGATTTTAGAGTAATTAATGATATAGTTAGCTGCTAAATATTAATAGGAATCGTAGTCTTGCATAAAATATAACATATAAACCTTGCCAATACAGACGCACCAGTAATTAAACTTGAATATGTAATTACACTGATTTATACGACAGGCAAAAAGTTTCACTTTACTGGCTTCTATGTAAACTGTGGGCAACAGTTAAACTTTGCATTTTACGGTTTACATAAATGGGCAATATCTCCACTACAGTTCATAAATGGTTTAGAGACTCAGAGTTAAAATTACAAGTAATTCCAACATGAACATTCTGACTATACCTTACAAACCAGGCTGCGAAAATGACCACAGAGATCAGCCTCCTGTTACATTCAATGCTTGCAAGCAAGTTGAAGAGGTTTTAAGAAAGAAAAGAAAAAAAAAAGCTTACACCAACCTTACTACAAAGTAAATGAAGACTCATCTATTTAAATGTTTTGATATAAATGTTTTGTTTCAAACATATAGTTCCAGATGTTTCACTTACCATGTTTCAAAGCACTTTTGAGTAA
>NC_134949.1:29143450-29148450 GCF_965638725.1 Aptenodytes patagonicus
GGAGCAACAGTGACTTTTCAGTGCACGTACCAACCCCAACAACATCACAGTGGATGCATAACATTGCAGTCTTGACAGAAATTGAGGAAAAAAAACATGTTTACAATTGTTTAAATTTGCTGCATAAAAAAATTTGCATTTTCGTTCAAGAATAACAAAATGTTTGTGTCTCTTGTAAGTAATTTAAGAAATTTCCTAAGTACCTAGGTTCTTTTTACATTTACTTTTTACTGCCACAGAGTCCACTGAACTTGAAATCTTTCAAAGTGGTTTCCTTTTAATATCTGTAAATCTATCACAAAAAGATATTCTCTCCAGTTTCAGCCTCAAGGCAATGATTTGGACACTTACAGGTGTACTTTGTTTAGTGTCACCTATGGTGTAGATTGGATGGATTTTGTAAAAGATAGCATTACTTTTAAAGAAACATACAATTTGACAAGCTATTGCATTTTACCTTCATTTTATTGCCGTATTTTTCATCACACTCATTGTTTTCCAACTGTCACTAAATTGTTCATTTTCTTAGTCTGCTACATTCGTAGACCTATTTACTGTTTATAAAGCAATATGCACTTACAGGTTTTGGAGATGGCTTGGGCTCCGAGGGTCGCATGTGCAAGTGGGTCATCATTGCTTGAAGACGTTCACGTTCTTTAGAAAGCTGTTAAGAAAGAGTGAGATCAGAAGCATTTTAGAAATGACTGATACAGCTATTTTACTGCAGTGATACATCTTATCATTGAGCTTGTCTCAGAGTAATGATTCCTGCATATAAAAGTCTATGTCAGTAGAAACTTATCTGAGAGGAAATGCAACTTTGGGCATGGAAAGAAAGAAAAAAAAAAACACCAAAAAACTTTTATAGCCTTTCATATGTTAAAAGGTCAGAGAAAACAAATAACACTTCATCTTTTTGTCAATAAGAGAATTGAGGTCACAGTTGCCTCGACAGTAACAAGTTACTAAGACCATAAATTACAAGGCCCATAGTGTCTCTTTAAAGTCCTGTGGACACTGTTAGCAATGGACTAGTGCCAACAGCTGTGAAGGGGTGAAGGGTCCTCAAAGCACAGTGCCTGCCAGGATTGTCTACACACTTCATCCTTTCCCACTGAGGTCCAGTTAGTGCCCCCTGCAATCTGCCATCATCAATCTAATTCAATAGAGTGACAGAGCCCAGGCAGTGTGAAACGCTGAACTCTGCCACCGAGTCGGCATCGACACTGCACTGGGTCTCATTACAACTGATGGACCTTACTTCACTAGCAGTCAGACAAAGCAAAAAATGGCATAATTGGTCACACTGCAAGCTAAATCTTCACTTGGACTGTTACATTACAGCCTAGCCTTTGTAAATGGTAAACAGTTCTTAAGAAGCCCTTAAACTGCCTTTAGAAAACATCACGTTACTGAAACCTGTACTTTTTCTTAACGGATACCATTTTCTGATCATACGCTACATAAATATTTGTAGTTTCAGACTCAAACAAATTCCCAAATTAAAAAAAAAAGAGGAAGAAGTGTTTGAAATATGTAACTTGTTGATAAAAATATCAGAACACAAAAGAGGAAAATGTATCTTACAATGTGAAAAGAATGATGTTTTTTCAAAAGCTAGGTTACAAGAAGAAATGCTCAAAATTGTATTCTAGTGATATGGCTTTGGATATCTACAAAACAATTATGACATTAACTGCAACAAGAATCACTTGGTGTTCAACACTGCCATTTTCCGGAGAGTTCTGCAATACTTTCTTGCATGAATAACTTGCATGTAACTCAAGAGTTACACCTGTAGACTGAGACTGGACTAAGCAAAACAACTTGTAAGTAATTTAAACGAGAGGAAACTACCTGTATTCCTGCAGATATTTTGGGTATGCTGGATATAATTTCATCAGTGCATCTTTAATTAAAGAACATTTGAGGCAGGGGGTGGGAAAAAGGTTTCTTCTTAGGCTTCGTATTATGTGTGTGACACTTTAGAGACATGCTATTTGCCATGATGTAAATTGCTAACAAACAAATTAAGCTAACACTATCCTATCTTTTATCTTAAAAAAGAAACTACAGCTTTGCCCGGGTTTACAAAACTTTCACTTCAAGGGAAACGACCTAAGTGACAATATTGTACATTCCCTCATTGCTTTGAGCTTCCACTATAAAAATACAGAAGACCCAAATGGTTTGCCTTGGCTGAAAGAAGAATAAGTATTCTTACATGCATGAGAACAGTGAGACAATATGCTAAAAGGCGAGAAAGCTGAAAGGTGTTTATCCTTTTCTCCACATATAGCAACAAACAGGGAAAAAAATCTCAGTCCCTCGCTGCGTCCCTTGGGCTCCTCTGCACCTTCCCAAGCCGGGACAGGACTCCTGAGAAATGCCCTCCTATGACTCCCGTACGGGCGGGAGGGGACCGCATGGTATAAGCATCCCGCGTGGTCATTCTGGGCTGCCAAGGTTTGCGCCCAGCCTCGGTAGCCTGGTAAGTGTAGTCTCAATACTGGGAGACCCCAGGGGTACTCGGCACTTCTTCCGTAAGCTGGAGGGAGCTTTCACATACATGCAGTGACCTCTAATGGTTAGAGCCTGAACAGGGCACCCGAGTGCTGCGGTCCCAGCCGTGGGACTCCCTGGGGTCCTCCCTGAGTGGGTCTGACATTACACCTTCTGCTCGCAGAAGAATGCCCACCATCAGGCTGGGAGTCATTTCGGGTGGAGACACGCTCTGCTACTCCTCTGTCCTGCAGGACGGCATAGACAAGCATCGGGTCAGAAGGGGAAGAAGGAAGAGGGGTCCTGACCCAGCATTTCAAGAACTGAAGATGGCTTGGATCCAGTCTCTGCTCCAGGGACTGCATTTTTCATTCGTGATGAATGGCATTAGGGCCTTAGTTCAAGCAAAATACTGTAGATAATGCTGATGTTAGATAATTATTGCATAATTTATAATGTGAAAAATCTTTAAGTAAAAAAACCCCACTTGTTCATGAATATCAACAAATTTCATGCAAGAAACATATGGCTTTAAGCTAGAGTCACTAAGGCAAGTGTTTTCAATTTAGTTTAGGTTAATAGTAAATAAGTAATAGGATAATACATCCATGTAACAAACCTGTATTTCTAACTGCTGAACCACTTGCATTTGCACCCGACACTGAGCAGTGCTTCTGTCATCCAATGCATGTTCATTGTTAAGGTGCCTAGAGATGAAAGAGAACACTAATAAGACAGTGTTAAGATGAGGAGAATTTCTTTGAGTCCATTTTTCTCTCCTGTGCATATGGCTTCCATCAGTTTCAACAGGAGTTATGCAAAAAGACCTAGTCAGAGCGTGCCTTAGATACAACAATACAAAATAACAAAACTGATTATTTCATTTAGTTCTACAAACTTTCTCAGTGATGACTGCCAGATACCCAGTTCCTATCTCCCAGGTCACATATGCCATCTAAAGGCCAATGTAACCGGTTATCAATATTTGGTAGAGTGATTGAACTGATTTCCACTCTCTGTTGCTGGTACAGATGAACAGAGAATCACCTTACAAATGATACTTCAAAAGATATAATTGCTTTTAGGCTGCTTGAACTAGTGTGAATTAATGTAGACTTTGTTAAGATGTCTCTATCTGCTCCCCTTTAATCATTAAGCAAAAACAACAACAGAACATCGTTTCCCCTTCCCCAAAACAGAGCTGTAGGGGAACACCACTGATTTTCACTGCAGTTTCCAGAAGTCGCCTCTGAAGATGATGACAGTGATCAGGCTCCCCAGTCTGAGGAAGAGGTAAAGGCAGGGGAAGGAACAGCTACACACCTTACGCACACAGCAAGCCTCCTGGGAGGGATTCAGGCTACGCATGCCAGTTTAGCAAAACAAAACCACACTCTGCAACAGGGAAGGAGGACCTCAGTGAGTGGCTGTCCGTAACTGAAGTACAGCCCAGACCCGAGTGGCTGTCCCCTGTACGTTTCAATCGAGTACAACTTTACAAAGCTCATTTAATACTGTTTTTTGAAGGACAGTGGTTTCAGTTTATTCTCTCTCTCTTTCAGGATCAAAGAAGTCCCTTTTGGAGCTTTAATAGTGGGTGTGCTGCTCCACTGAGAAGAAAACGTAAGGATCAGGCTAAAGAAGAAATGGGAGCAAAGGAGTTTTGCCTTTGAATGTGGATTTACTGGCTATTTCCACTGTAGGCACGAGGGGTAAGCTTTGCTGGGACTACGGTCACAGATGGTCTCACAGTTACAGGAACTAAGTTATCTATACCACAGAGGAAATAAATCTTCTCCTTTTTCTTTTTTAGCAGAATTAATCAGAGAACTATGTAGTTGTTTGCTTGGTAATCTATGGGAAAAATGTGTTTGTCAGAAACAGTGGAAAAATAGAGGGGACTGCATCTCACTTTTACTAAAATTTGTCTCTTTTTATTTAAATCGTGACTTCACAGTTTTAGGACCCAATGATAGGGTTTGTAGGTGAGCAAAATCCGACAGGTTGTGCTATCCTTGCAAGAGGCATGGCTGGGGAAGAGATATAAGTAATTATGAAAGATATGTTCACACTTTTAATATAAAATTATTTAATATAAAATTATTTAAGGGTATACATGTAACTTGCTTGGTAGTTTATGCTAAGTTCAAGCATAACCAAGGACAACACATTTCTTTATCTGAGTCATAAAACCTACAATTTATTTATTTTCAAAGGAACTGACTTCACTGATGCAAAAATGCACGATCAGTTTAAAAACTAGGTAATTGCTCAGAACATACCATTCACTTGTTTTCTGAAATTCTGATTCAAAAGAATTTTACTCCCTCAATTACGCAGGCATGATAGTGTGTGGTCTGTTAATGTAACAGTTTAATGTTTTCAGTTAATTGGGTACAAAATTGCCAGAAAAAAGACTGGAGATAGATAGATTTTACCTCTGCATCATCACCACTATCACCGGTACACACCACTGTGTTTCCACACGCATGTATGCT
>NC_134949.1:29153450-29170950 GCF_965638725.1 Aptenodytes patagonicus
GCTATACTTTCTTGAAACCAATGCATATGTTTCCAAATACGAATCTAGTCCACAGCACACGAAGTGTAACTTCTTTAGCTATTCAGAATATCTCAGAAGAATTCAGATAATCGGAGTGTCCTCAAATTATCTTAAAAATAAAAACAATTCACACTGGATAAACAAAAACGAAGGTGAAAATAGCTTTTGTGGCTTTAAGTCATTTATTCCAAGTTATTCGTCACTTCACCCTAAATCCTTTCCATTATTAGGAAAGTGAAGCAAAGCCAGTGTTTTCTGTCTTAATCCTCCTTCTCAGATGCTCTGCACAGTATTTTTTTTTTAAATCAAGCTGCTAGGTAAACCATTTTCTGAGCACAAGAAGTTGGAGTTCACTTCATAATAAGCATATTATAGAAATACACACTACTAGACTAGGGTAGTGTACCTTATTAATATTTCATTTGGGTACAATATACTTGCATTAACTCTCTTAACACAGGTATCATATTGTTTCAAGTCAGAGAACCTAAAACATCGTAACAAAGATCAGACTAAGAGCAACGCTTTCAAAACTACAGCCATTAGTCCTGTCATCCCCTATAAAGTTAATGGGTTGGAAAAATGGTCAATCTTTGGACTAAAAGTTGATATTTAATTGAAAGAAAATGTTTTTTAATTGTAATGGGGATTTTGCATTAGTGTGAACATGAAAAGGTACTAAAGAATCTAATGCAAGGTTATGTATTGATTTCCATCTTAACACTAGTGTAAAATGGAAGGAATATTTCTATTTCATAAACAACCTCGCCTATTCAGCACCATGACTTCTTATTTAAGGGCACAGAAGACAGAATTGAACGAAAAGAAGAAATAATAAAATATTCTCAAACATTTTTTGTTGGTGCATAGGACAAAAGCCATGACACTGCTGTAAACCCTGATTGACTCTGCACCAGAATTATCAAGATGTTGTATGTCGCTTTCACATTTTCCAGGGTTATTTGGTTCAGGAAAGCAAGAGCATCTGTAAACCTAGCACTACACCGCCTTAATCAAAATGGTTTTAGTGATCATGGATTATAACAAGAGACCTGACATAATGGATGTGCAAAGTCTGCCCACAGAATTAGCATCACTATAGCCTAGAAGGACGGATGTACTTAGAAAATGTAGTTTTTCTCGAAAAGGTGGATGCTTGAGTTAAATGAATTTAAATTCTTAGTATTAATAATACTTAGAACACTACGTTGAATTTGGGAGATTTCATTTTCCTTTAAATACAAACTTATGTAAATCAGGTTCTTCTAAATCCTATACAGTTTTCTCCAATAATAAGCCATTATTTTGACATTCCACTTAATGCGCTTATAAACAAAAATTTACCACGAATGATACCTACCTAAGATTTGCAAGTCAGTGTAAGTTACTTCATTTAAAACTGAAAGACAGCATGAAAGATGGAGAAAGCGTTGCAAATACTTTCCGAAAAGTATTGCTGTAAGTCTGTTATAAAAGTTATTGCGATACTGAGTCCTTATGGTCTGCTGTTAAGGTGCTTCTGTTATATACCCTGTAGTCTACCATTTGTAAACACATCTTTTTGATGCTTCTGCCAACATCCTGGCAACAAAGCAGTGCAATTTCAAATGAGCTAATTAACTTAATTGTTGATGAAGCATGAAACAGTTCATTCACCCTGTTAGCTGCACCATGACAACATAAGAGTCTCAGCCCCTGAAGTTACTCATCTATATAAGCCTATCTGTAGCTTTCCATTAAGATCTATTGCATGCCAAAATGAGTACGGCTCTTCTGACAAAGACCAGTCCATAATGTACATAGGTAGAAAATCAGTGCTTTTGTTGAAAATTCAAATGAACACAGAAATACTAGTAACTACTTAAAAAAAAGAAAAAGGGGGAAAAATATGCAGAAACCCATTGTAGTTTGAAGCTGCGGATGAAAAGCAAAGCTGTGTCACTTATTTTCTAAATGCTCTGATTTAGACAATAGCTGGCAAAACCAAATACTAAAAGTGAAAACTTTTGACATCACTGTTCAGTCCTGAAAGGTGCAAACCCACCTGTTCACAGTGCTTTTTTTCTGTTTATCTTGTGCACATACAAGAGTAAAAGCAAAAACAAATTAGCAAGTGAGAGTTAAATGGTCACGCTTAGTCCTTTGTGCTTTTCTATTTATACTACGCACATTAATTCCCACTATACACAAACTGTCAGAATTTAAAACGTGCTTTTTCATACCCCTACTATCCAATATACAATCTAAAACATCTCTTCAAATTTTCTGAGGCTCCATTTCAGTAAAGGATAATAAGAGGATTAAACACTGTGCTATTGAAAGGCCTGCAAAAGTGTTCAACATGAAAGAAAGGATAACAATTTGACCCTCTGCAGATAGCCTCGATTATCCAGTTGCTTGGAATACACAAAAAAATCTCTGACATGATTTACAGGAAAACTTTGTTTGCCATCCTTCTCTTTCCCTCACCTTAAACAACCCTGTACCAATGAATAAAAATCCACCTACTTTAAAAATTGTCCAAAATCTTCACAAACGCTTTCACAGCCAGGCCATTTGCAAACTCCATGACCATAGAGAGTATGGGAGGCCCCAGTCTCCTCATGTGACGAGCTGTAGCAAAAGAATAAGGCATCAGATTCATCTCAAAAGCCGTAATCGTTGGAGGCTGCTAGCGCCTGTCAGGTTACGATCAGTGACAAACAGGTCAAAACAGGTCAATTTAGCTCAGAGCAGTCAGAAAAATTTAATCGTTCTATTGAATAGTTCAACTGCCAAGGCTAGATGATGTTCCAATTAGAGAAGAAATAGAGCCAAAGATGACTGTTAATAAAGGATGAAAAAATAAGATGACTGTATGATACCATATGCTAATTCTGCCATATGACCTTGGTGTAACATTTACCTATAAATAAAAAATATACTCAGAAGTGATCAATTCTGAGAAGAAATGTTGAAGACGGACAGTCAGAATTTATGAATTTTGTGAATGTCGCTACAAATTATTTGGATTTTCTGCTTAAATGTGTATAAAAATAAAGTTGCTTCCATGAATAAATATTTTTGTTTGCAAGTGTTGCTTCCGTTAGCTACTTGGCTTCATAAAAAACCCCAGCTCTGTTCTGTGTCTTTTTTTGGAACCTCCACAACAGTTTCATCCATGCACAGTTATCAAAGAAATTCAGGGGATTGCCCCATGGAGGTGGGCGTCAGCTACATGTCTCAAAGCAAAGAAACATTCCCCGAGATATAATCACAAAGTAATACTAACTAAAAGTACTACTGTAAAGGTATTCAGAGAAGTACTGTTTTTTAAATAATACAAAATAACGACAGAAAAATGTTCTCACAGTCACATGAGGACCAGAGACACTTAAATTATAGTCTCCTACTATAAATATTAAAATAATTAAACAGACTATTTATTTGAAAATACAACTATTTACAATTCAGGTTACGTAGATACAAATTAAATTTCATCGTATATTGAGATCACCTACATCTGACTATACTAATATATTTACTAAAAAGTGCTACAGACACTATGTACTCTTGTATGCATTTAAGCCATTACTTGAAAATAAGGAACAGTGAAGAGTATCTGCCAATGTGTTTGAAAAATGATTTTAACTTTATCCATATGGTTGAATTCCACTGTATTACACTAACGCCACTGAAAATTTGTATGAAATGTGTCAGCTGCGTTACTGTCATGCATGTAAGAAGGAAAATGCAGTGCTTATCTTCACAAGAGACAAACAATATGAGAACTGCTTTAACGTACTAATTTTTAAAGCACTTTTTACATGGAATCTTTGCACTGAATTACAACCTTGACAACTAAGATATGTGTACATTTTCTATGAAACCAGCAGTGTGATTCAACAGTAAGGGCCTAACTGCCAGATGTGTTAACTCAAATATGAATGAAACTATGCGCCTACAAAAGTGCCCACAATTCCGCATTTACACCTCTTAACCAGCACACTCTATTCTGGGATTTCTAATTTTTACCAAAACTACCGTAAGTTCATGTGTTATAAAACCACAGGCAGGCAATTGTCGTTGCGTCTGCAAAATTAGACATCGTTATTGAAAATGATGCCCTATTGACAAACGACTCTGAAAAATCAGGTCTTCACGATCTCTTACGTAACCTGTATCAAGTGTTATTTTGTGATTGGAAATAATGTGAATTATGATGTTAAACAACACCTTTACGTCAAATGATAAGCACAGTTGAAATCTTGTCAGAATTACCTGTCTCGCCTTGCATTTAGAACTGAAGACTGTCCATTCACTATGGAATGATGAGTTATTGGTGGTGATGCTTTGGAAGTGGTGGAGGAGGTAGTAGAGGAGGAATTGTTAGTAGTGAGGTCTAGCCCTCCATGTTTAATGCCATTGTCTTCCATACTGTGAACTCCAGTCACTTCTTTCCATAACTGCTGAATCTCAGCAGGACTTAAGCCAGCTATAAAATGAAAGAGAGCCCCACTAATATAACAAAATAAAGCGTTTCATATAATGAGCTCAGTGTTATTAATGGATTAATGCCAACAATAAAGCTGATGCTGTGTTTCCAGCACAATCAACGTGTAGTAAAACATAAATTCATTTTTCTTCTGTCAGAATCCAGGTAATCTAACTGTCTTCTCTTATGTTATCAACAATTAGAAATGACCAACTTTAATAACATTACACTCCTTCTGAAAACATTGCTCAAGGATCAAAGAGTGAAAGCCACAAAAAACTTGCAACTACTTCTTGAAAAGAAAACAAAAAACAACCCTAAATATACTTCTGGACAAGATTCTTGTTGTCTGCTTAATCAATTTCTTGACATGGAAACATAACTCAGTGCACCCACAGTTAACTCAAGTTTTATAATTCCTCTTAATCAAACATGTAACGGAAAACAGAAAAACGTATTACACTAAGGATACAAACATTGATATTCTCTTTAAACACTTAACAAGAGCAGGGAGTGGGGGAAGAAGACTGGAGGGAGAAAAATCAGAAGACAAAAATGAAATCAATGAGATCATAACAGGTTTAACATTGGAGCAGAATGCATCTGACTTTAATTAATGACACCCACATATTCATTAGTCCTGTTTAATATTTACAAAAATTGTTCCATTTAAAAATGTGTCTTAAGAGGCAAAACCAAAGTGACTATTTGGAAGAACAAAACCACTACAGCATAGAGCTAGATACTGGTGACCGCTTATGCTCTTCGGTACCATTCAGTGGCACCAGACAACTAGAAAGCCAAAAAAACTGGCCTGTTTACAACTCTCTCTACATAGATGAAATTACATGTAGCGTAGACCATCAAATTCCTCCACTGTTTTTGTTGTCCAGCCCTACGGTGGAAAACAAATTGGCGGGTTTGGCTAGGAGAAAGGAGACTGTCTCACCAGTTTCCTGGGGTGATGGGCAGCCATACAAAATTTGAAGAGCTTCTCAAACTTCTCTGCCATATGCACAGCACTATTCTGGAGTCTAGCCACCAGCTCTTTGCAGATAGAGCTTAAATTTGCTCTCTACTCCACTTGTAGCCTGGAAACTTGTAGTTTCCAGGATTCATCCTTGGCCACAAATAGCGATGTCTCATAGAATGTATTCATACATCTGTGTTAGGGTTGTCTGGCTCAAGTTGAGCACTTTGCATGAAATCATGGAAACTTCTACTACAATATGCTTCTGCCTGAAGTAAAGACTCCCAAAACACAGGCAAGAGAAGAGCTGTGAGCATTCTCTTACCTTGCCACCGAACATGCAGCTAAGGTAGGAAATTTAGATTTTGAAAGATGATGAATTCATCAGAAATATATACACCTTCTGTCACTGCCAGTCTCTAGAAGTTTGACATCTCTCTTTTGAAGAACACTAAATTAAATGTAGGAAAGAATGAGAAGCGCAGAGAGCTTCTTGTGAAAGATGCCAGGTTTTTCAGCCTGATGTGGTTTGGGCCAGAAGTATCTTATAATCCAATTCTGTCTTCTGTATCTCATCTCAACAAGTGAAATTAGGTAAGACATGCTCATGGTATCTAGATCTGCTGGAATGCAAAACATTCAAAACGCTGATGTTGTCTGAATTAAAACGTTACTCTCTCTCTTTTATGAAAGAGCTTAAATTTATTGTCCTTCAGAAAAGGATTAAAATCTATCTATTCATTCACACTTTTCTTTGAGGATAGTTTCGTTTGGTAAACAAGATATATTATAAAGATGTAAAGATTGTTTTTCACTGATTGGCAAATCTGTTTATTGGATAATGTTTTACTTTGAAGACATAGGAACTGCAACTACTAAAACGGATTCAACAAAAAATTACGAAAAAGCACAGTAAGTTCCTTAATACTTCTCAATAGCTGTCTCACCATGGAGTATACAAAGCTATTTAAAAATAGACTAGTAGTGATTTACAGAAATAATAATTTCTGGAGGTAGTGTGGAAACAAATTGGTTGGAAGGTATTCAATTTTTTTTAAATTATGAAAGGAGCTCATTTTTAGACTACTATTTTGTGTCCTGCTTCTCTACCTTTGATACCAACACCCATTGGCAAACTCAGTTAATGACAAAGTGAAAAAGAGTTGATTGGATTGTAAGTCTTAAAACTGGAGTTTATATCATATTTGTACAGCAAAGAGCTAGGTTTTAAGGAAGCATGCAAAGAAGCCAGGCTCTAATTTACTGCATTAGAGAGATGGGTAATGGGAGTGATGGTAATACTAGTTGTAATTGTTCTATGAAGGTAAGTAATTACTGCCGTGTTCATGAGGTATGTTCCAGCAACACTGCAAATAACCTATTTTAGTGTGGTAAATAATAGTTACCTGCATATGTAATCACAAATCAAAAAGAAAAGTCATGTATTCATTTAGGTGGCATAATATAAACAGTACATTATTTACTTCAAAGTCTTCCCTTCCTCCTGCTGTTGAACAAAATAAACTAATTTTGTATTGAAAAAAATAAAAACCAAGAACAAACCCACCTGTTTGAATAATCAGAGGGCAAACATATCGTTGTGTCTTGCAGCAAGAAAATTTTCATCAGAGATTATCAAACTTCGGGCCCTGGGGGAGCTGAGCAAGAGCCGCCCCAGAAGCTGGGTGAATGGATGAGGGCTGGGAGCGGCTGGAGCAATGGCCCTTCCCGCGGGCAGGGCTCTCCTGCCCCTCTGGGCAACTGCTGGGCAGCCCCTTCCTCTGCATGAAGCTACGGATGGAGCTGTGTCTCCAGGCTGCCTAGCTCACCTAGACTTTTTTAAAATCAGAAAGAAATTTCTCTCTGGGCTCCGGCTGGTTAATTTTATCACTTCTTCAGAGCACTCTGAAAGGCTGCCTTTTAGGATAAAAGGATTAAGGGCAGGCACTTAAAAAGTATAAAGTTAATAAGTGGATTTGTAATTAATTGTAAATTATGGCAATTTTGTAGTTTCTGTGTCTGAAAAAGTCCAACTCCCATTTTACAAGAGACCTGTAAAATGGCTGACAGATATTTTAGTCTGGATGTAAAAGTAGGGTAAGTTTTAAAGTTTCATAGGTTGTGATAACCCTTGAAAGACCCTCTCCACACTACGTTAAAGGAGAAAGGATCGGGAAGAGGATCCGGAGTGGGATAAAAATTAGGGACTATAATGAAAAGAGCAAATACTGATTTGCTATGCAGTTTACTAACACCAAGAATTTTGGGATTCTGAGGTTAGTTTTAGAACTCTTTTCACAACTATCTACTCTATTTTTATGTTTGAATAAATACTTAATAAAACTACCACTTATAAAACCCATCCATGCATCTGTTTTTCATTTTCCTACATGGCCTCATCAAAACTTAGGCTTTTGGGTTTGGAGGTTTGGGGGTTTTTTTATTGTTGTCATTTACAGTCCTTTGCATTTAGCTAGAATCAATGCAGCATTACATGGAAGTAACTCACAGCAAGTCACTGGCTTTGGATATGGCATAGTGAAGATCTTGTCACAAAATAAATGCTAAAACACCTCTTGTATCTTATTTGCTATACCTGACCATCAAGAAAACATGGTAAACACTCCCATCCTTTAAAGGCAGAAACTATACTTGGAGCAAATACTGTTTATATACACAAACCTCACAGCTGTACTTGGAAGTTACGTCTTTTCATGCTAACAAATGCAAAACCCGTGCTCTCTTCATCACTAATAATTTGTGGTTTACAGGACTCTTTATGACCAGTAACTTATAAACATGAATCCCCCTGTGTTTCTCTCATTGTTCTAGCCATCCATGTAACTCGGCAATCTAAACAGATGCATATAAAAATATGTTACACATACGTAAATTCTTCTGTATAACCATATTATACACCTTGCAGCACAGTGGAAGGAGAAAAACATCTTTTTACCACATCCAGAGTGTATTACCTTAAATAAATTCTGAAGGTTTAATTTAATACTGTCACAGAAAATGTCTGTCATAAAATTTGCTAAATTTTATGAGAAAAACAAAGGAAGTTTGATCCTCTTACTTTTATGCAAACCCCAATGCAGGGACATCTATGTTAAATCCAGTAAGTACTACTTGGATTTGTAAATATTGAATATATTTGGATGTATTTGGATGTGTAAATTTAAGATTTACGAGACAGACTCAACAGATCTGAAGCCTATTATTAATCTTCATTACATTGTTATGAACTGGACCGGGTGCTGTACCTTCCTATGAAAGACACAATGTGCTGTAAGAGAAGCCCACAGAAAGAACTCCGAGCTGGTCACAACTCTGCATTTGGTTCTCTCTTTGTTTCAGCATCTTGCTAGAAAGACTTTCCTTCTTACCCTCATCACTCTAACTTCACCTCGCCTGCCACAGTGAGTGGCCTTTCTGGAGATGCAGAGAGGTTTTCCAGGGGAAGCTGTCTTATGTTTTTTAAGTTTGCACATCCACATCAGGGCTATGAAAAATCGAGGTCCTATAAATTAACTAACTTGTGTATTTAAAGGAACCCTACAAACACAGTAGATACTAGAACTAGGAGAGAAAAACGGAAGAATTAAATACTTGACTGGAATTCATTATAATTTAAAAATACCAAGGCAGAAGCAAACAAGAGATAATTTACTTTAAAAAGAACAATCTGGATACATTTTAACTGTAAAATGTTGTATTTTTTTATTTCTTTAGTATCAATCTCTTTTGTCATGACTTCAGTTATGCTTAATTCTGTGAGTAAAAGAAAGTTCTTAAAAAGAACTGTTTACTAGTTCTCCTAAAAATGTATTAAAAAAGGTATTATTTTTTCTATGTTTTTCTACTAGAAGTGGATGAATGAGTATTGCATTAAACTAATGAATATCAATGCAATTGGGTAGGAGTGCTGAGGGAAATCTGTGGGGATTGCTTAATGTGAGAGAAAACCTGAGGAATTCCTCTTGCAACAGATGGCACAAGAGGAGGCTGCAGAAGGTAAAGCTGTTCGGAGGGAGGTTGTGTTTCAATTGCTTTTTTCCTCTGGTCCAATGTGACTTTGTACAAAAGGAAACCAGCATTACCAGTCTCACGTGCCCAACATCATGAATCAGCTTGCCTCCCCACTGCTATTCTCAAATAATAATATTAAGTGTGATAGCTTATTTAGTACTCTTTTTGGTTGTTGTAATTTTTATAACTTTAGATATGCTTGTG
Source organism: Aptenodytes patagonicus (assembly GCF_965638725.1). Lineage (NCBI taxonomy): Eukaryota > Metazoa > Chordata > Aves > Sphenisciformes > Spheniscidae > Aptenodytes > Aptenodytes patagonicus. Next base: position 29,163,152 of record NC_134949.1, read on the forward strand.
TCATAGCTTTTCCACACAACACAACGTATGCAATTTACACATTTATTTGTAATCTCTGTTTTCCAGGGACTGAGGTTTTTAGTAAGTAAGTCTTTCTCATGCCTTTTTTCTGTCTCTGCTTTTGCTCATCTAATTTCTGAAGCTTTGATTTCATAATAGTTACCTGGTGGAGGAACCAGATACATGCATAAAGACCAACTAAAAGTAATGTTACCTGTTATGAACACAGTCTAAACAATGCTCATTGCAGGGACTGGAGTGTCAGAGATCAGAGTATCGTGTAATTTTTATGACAGACATTTAGCTCACCTCTTTATGGTAACACAAACAGAAACACACATCTCACAGGTTATAGACAGAGTCCTTAAGATGGGAAGTCCTTGGTCTTATCTTAAAATGTAAACAGCATTTATCTCCAAGTTAATTTACTTTTAAAAGTGCGTGCCCTATTTTCTTTCAACCATGAATGTATTTGTGTCAAGTAGTAGAGTTTGAGCTCATTTTCAGCATTGAGAAATCTTGATCAAAGTGACAAAGTGATTTTTTTCCCCAAAAAAAGTCTTTACTGTTATTTGTCAGTGATAATTCATTACTATTGGAATCACCACCTTCAAAACTTGTTGTTATAACATATTTAATACAAAGGAAAAGCGAAGAAAATGAATCTTAAGGTTTGTTGCTAAATTCATATGTCATAAGTTGAAGATTCAAAGTGCTTTTAAATGCCAAACACCTTCTTTTCTTAGAAGAAAAAAAAAAAAGTGAGTTTTGGAATGGCTTTAATATCACTGTCTGATATATTTTATATCTGTTCGCTTGTATTAAATGAAATGATAACATTTCCACTAAATCAGATTTCAGTAATTCCTCAGAGGAAAGCAATGGTGTTTGAATTGTGTTGCTATTAGAAATTGTTTTCAGCACGTAAGGCTAATAAATATGCACCTTATATCTAAGAAAAAACACTCAAGAGCTGTTTTCTTCCACAAATGTATGCTGTAAAATTTATCAGCCTCAACAAAATTAGTAATATGAGTAATAAAGTTCTAATAATAAAGTACGTTTAAGTGTCATAACGGGAAACTGCTGAAATTCAGATGCAAATGGAACAGTTAAAAAAGTTGTGAATTAGAAATTACTCCATTCATATATTACTCAAATACCTTGTGGCAGAGACTGGACAGGAAGAGCAGACTGGCCAGGTGGGATGGAAATGAGTCCCTGACGCTGAAGGTTCAGCAGATGTTGCTGCTGCTGAAGTTGTTGCATCTGGAGGAGCTGCTGCTGGAAGACAAGCTGCTGGGCTGCCAACTGCTGCTGCTGCTGCTGCTGCTGCTGCTACAAAGAAAAGGGGGGGGAAAAAAAGGCAAATGCAGCAGAGAGTAAAGTGTGCAGTGAAGGCTAGAAAGCCAAAAATGTAAAATCAACTTCTTTCCCTTTAATCTCAGTTATTAAATAATAATGCTATTTGTAGAACACTCAGGCAGTGAAAGCGTTTGAAATTTTCTATTATATTCATTCAAGCTATTAGGTGTTAGGGAAAATGGCAAGATACACTTAATAACACACTAAAGAAAAGGGTCAAGAGAAAGTATGTAACAGCTGTTTCAAAAAAAAAAAAAAAAAAAAAAGCCCAGCTCATGGCAGATGATAACAAATTTATCTATGCTAAAAGTGTAACTCTTTACAGCAGCCTGTGATTCGAAGGCACTCTTGTTTTTCCAGTTGACTGAGTTTGGTCTGCAGTGGCCCATGAACGTGGTCTCCAGTGATCTATTAGTAAACTGGGATGTAGCCTTCATTTCACTGGCCTGTTAGCTCTCTCTCTTTTCTTGTTGGAATGTATTAAAAGGAGCACTGCATTCAAGGCAACGAAGTGCCCTATTATGGAGCAAAAGTATAAGTTCCAATTTTTGTGAGGCATTTCAAGACAAACTGAAGTCTGCAAAGGCTCAGGAGGGTATGAGAAGGCAGTCACACTTCAGAGAAAGACAAGCTGCTATGGAAGACCTTTCCTTTCTAGTTTGGGGAAAAGAGAAACTTCTGATGCGCTCACTGGAAAACAGACTGCATAATGGAGCAAGTCATGTGGATTGCCCAGAGCCTCCAGAGAAATACAGGAGCAATTTCTATTCGTAGTTGATGGCTGTCTGAAATTCTGTTCACAAATCCAAACAGAAACAAAGCCTTAGGAGGTCACAACTGCTTCCTCGACGTTTGCATAATGGGCAGCTTGAAGACAACGTCTAGGATACCTGCTGATCAATTTAACTACTTCAACATGTTTTGTTTGTATTATGTTTATATTTGATGCAGTTTGCTGACAAGTGCAAGTTAGGCCTGAGAAACCCGCTTGTCAGGTTGATTTATGAGCACATCAAACTGCAACTTTCTACTCGCCACTCCAAACCTACAGTAGCAGTTCATTAATCAGGGGCCTGTGACTTTGAAATCTGTGCTCAATCGCTCTTTTTCAGCCACAAACTAAATTTGCATGCTCTCTGAGCTGTGCCACTGAGAAAAGGAAGGCTCCTTCCCCAACACAGATTGCCTGTGAATACGAGATAATCAGTACGGTGTCCACTACACAGCTTGTTCCTTGCACACTCGGATTCATTAGCGAACATTAGACGACAGCAGTACTAGACTGCTCAGATCCTATGTCTCAGAAAGGGGTGCAGGAGAATTATACCGGCACTGCTATTTAAGCCCGGTAAAAACATAAGAACAAATCTTTGATAGCTGCATCCTTGCTACAGGAAAAAATCTAAACTAGTCTTGTCTTTTCCAAGCTTCTGACAGCTCAGACTAGTATGCATCACAAGGGTCTTAGCTCCTACCTCTTTTGCTTGCTTTCCTGGATGCTGTTGCTGTTGCTGTTGCTGTTGCTGCTGCTGCTGTTGTTGCTGTTGCTGCTGCTGCTGTTGCTGCTGTTGCTGCTGCTGTTGTTGTTGCTGTTGCTGCTGCTGTTGCTGCTGCTGCAAAAGCTGAAGATGTAACTGCTCTTGCTGTTTCTTGTAAAACTCTTGTAGTTGTTGCTGAATAAACCATTTTGACTTTAATAAATAAAGGCAAAAGTTTCAAGTATTATAAATCTCCTAAACTCTTCTAGATTGGCATATGGTAGCGTAGCCATTAAGAATCACCTCATAACAAAAAATGTGATTTGAAGAGGCAGATCTACATACATTTTTTTCCAAGGCGGTTCTGAAATTTTCCAATGCAGATTCCAAAATATCCTAAACAGAAGGGTATAGAAAATCTGTATTCTAAAGGGAATGCAAGAGCCAAATTAACTCCTCAAATAACTATACCTAAGTTCCTCACATGTCCTATATAACAAATCAGAAGCTGTACTCATCTACTTGCAAGAAACCTACAAGTCACTAAGGCCAAACTAAACTGTCTTTTTCTTAGGGGAAAAAAGTAATTAATCTGTCAATCTGTTTAGCGGGATGCTGGATTCACAACTGAAGGCGAATTGCCTGTAATGATCATGGTACTGGATATTAAAGTGTTTAAACATACAGTGATTGAGCTATGACTATGACAAACAGACACATCATTTTCTGTATGACAGTTAAGCGCCCAACCAAAAATCCGCTCTGCATTACACTGAGGTACTGATCACTGACGCTATCTTTGCTGTATGAGTAACAAGTTAATGGATTCTTCACTTAGCTGCCAGATTTTGTGCTAAGGAAACAGCAACCTCCTTCTTCTTTTTAGCCTTATCTGGGACAAATTTTTTGGATGTAAAAACAAACAAAATAAAAAAACTTTTTCCCATGATGAAACAAGCTGTTGAGTTCAAATTTCATAACCGCATACCATTTATGTGACTAAAGGGAGCACCACAGTGTTATGAATTTTAAAGCAACAATTATCTACAACTCTATTTGCACTTCCTTTGGCAAGTCTACAATTAAAATGTGCCTAAGCACTTGAAAATTTAAATATCAATTTGTTCGGCATTTGTAATGCATCTGCCACTGCCGCTGCTGCTGTTTTTAATATAATATTTAATGTTTCAAAATCGCAATTTCACACTTCTGCAATTAAAACAAGAAATTTAAAGACTGAGAAGTTTCATATTTATTTCCATTCTTTTTGGTGTAATGAGCGATGAAATATTACAAAGTAAGACCCATAAAATCTGGCTGACACTTGTGCGAATGCCCTGTGCTAACAGTCCAAAGCAGGTAACCCACATTACCTGCTGCAACATAACTGCTTGCTGCTGCTGGAGAAGTGCTTGAAGCTGCTGCGGAGACAACACTTGCTGCTGGAGAATCTGCTGCATTTGCTGAGGGGTGATCACCTGGGGAGTCATCATGGCCACTGACACAGGCACCTGCACAGGGAAAGAAAGATATCATCGTCAAACACATTTTAGTTTGCCTGCACCACAGCGGTACGTCTTTTTTATTTTGTACCAAAGATGGACCATAATTTTTTACATAATATTTATCACTGCAAAGTTCCAGTTTCAGTCGGAATCTGTTATTTTAAGACTACAGTACTGTGGCACTCTATTTCCAGAGGCATCAGATTTGATCAGACTCAAGCTTTATGTTTTGCATCTCTTATGTATTCCTGCAAGAAATTTAAGCGTTGGCTAGTACAAATGTGTATTTAAAAATAAATGATCACATGGCAGGGCTCTCAACACTTCATAATCAATCATCTTATCAAGTGTCATAATGTTACGAATGGAAAAATCTATTGAGACTGTTTCAAAAGATATGATTAAAACAGACAGCAAAATAAGTATCTTAAAGCAGTAAATGTTTTACACAATAAAGACACTTAGCCTAGAAAAATATTTGCATAATACATCACTTCAGTATAAGAAAACCTTTCTTGCTCGGCTAGTCTTTTAAGGAAGTCTGATTTATACAGGAAAAAAAAAAGCTACAGAAATATCGGAGTACAGAGCAAGGGCCGCCACCTCAGTCACCCGGTCTCTGCAGAGAGAAACGTGTTCTCAGTCACTCCTAACTGAAAACTGAAAGTTGGGAAACCTTGTCATAAGATTATTAGTTTGTCCACTAAAATTTAAGAATGCATGTTTGTGTAGGTGCTCTTTTGGGCACAGCTTTATTGCCCGTTCATTATACCCTGCGACGAAGTGTGTACATATGTGTAAACACTGACCTACACACATGCTCTCAGGAATATATGTGTGAGTGGGAAAGACGCAGCAAGGATGTGTGGTTGTGTACGTAAGAGAGAAAAGTCCTGTGGAAGAGCCTGAGGTATGTGCCGAGCCGCTGCAGCAGACACACTGTGTGAAACCCCTGCTCGAGCTAACCAGGACACAGTCAGACAGCTGTCAGCAGGCCAAGTTTTCCACCCATGAAAAAGCAGCCACTCGCTTGTCTAGCGAAATTCAAATGTTTTTTCTGTATATAATAGCAAGCTGGCATATAAATACTGCTTTGTGAGATGTTTGTAGGACATTCCAGTCTTCTGTAAATCAGCAAAAATAATATTATTATTAATAAAATAAATCACGAACAAATCGTAAGAGGAAAAACTTTTCTAATATTTCTATTACTTCAATCTATCCCGAAAGACTTTGTATAAATGTAACACTTAGAGGAAAAGAGAAATACAAGTCTGCTGAAGTTTACTTTTAGAAGAAATTACTTCATCTAATATTACACAGAATACCACTTCTCACACAATTCATCACAGCATAAATTTAGGTCTTAAAACACTGACTAATTAAGAGTCTGAAAGTAAAAGTACTTACTGAAAAGTCTGATAGTCTTTTGCAAACAACAAATTAATTTTAAGACTAAAAATTCCGAAGGTCTTACTCTAAAATACAAGTGGAAGGACAAACCAGACTCCCACTCAGAATCAGACACTTGTAAGGGGGAATTTAATCTCAGCTATGACTGGACTCCTATAGTCAACAGAATAAGGAAATCCCAAGGAAAGTTTATCTGATCTAATTTAGGCATCTATTTTAGCATGCGATTAATCCCTCTCTGAATGTGCCTGTCTCTCCCCTTTGAGTGTAGACTCACTTTGAGTAGACACCTAACTTTCAGATGTCAATGTTGGTTGTTACACTTTGTCACACCAAGAAGTTTTGTAGTATTGGAAACACCACATCTCTACGCAATAATGTTTTATTCTAAGCCTACCTGGTCCTACGGGCAGGACAAACAAGTTTTTACAACTTTGGGATCCATGAGCAAAGAAGAAAATTCACTGACTGGAGTCAGTGTTCAATTCCCTCTGAAGTCAACAAGAATTTCCTCTGTTTACGTGAGATCTGAACTTGCCTTCTTGTAACAATTTCACCTCGGTGATGCTATTCGACTTCCGTATGTCACACAGAAGTGAGAAGGCGGAGAGGAAGATGGACACCTTCCCAATGAAACCATTACCTTTAACCTTTAAAGCCTGCAAGAATTTTCCTAACACTTATATGCTTACTACTATAATATATAGCAAATGGTGAAGGTGTTGCACACTTGCTACTCCACTTCTCCTCTTACCTTTACATCCCTTCTATCTTCCCTGGCTTGTGTATTTTCAAACACACAAGTGAAAATTCTGACCTAAACAGAGTGAAAATCAACTTAAGTTTGTAAGTGGCACTGATTTATTCATGCTCCGTGCTAAAGACTCTAGCCAGTAAGATGTACAGTAAGACTCGTGCTGCTGCAAGAGTCCTCTCTTCCTCGGTCTGAAATACAGATTCCCCTTCAGCAGGCACATTTCTGCTAGCTTTTGTAGTGTCTGCTCTGAATCTCCCTGGCTGTGTACTTGCTCTTATATTTGGAGACACGCCTGCCTTGCAGTACACTGTAAGAGCTTTTCTCTTCAAATTTGTTTTTCCCATATTTTTCAACAGTCACTTTCAACTGTATAAGCTGAAGTAGGGAACCTAATTCACCTGTTTTTTCAGGATGATGGACAAAAGCATGAAAAAACCCAGCAGTCAAGATCATTAGTAAAAACACATATTTATGTAGATATTATTGCCTTTAACAGAATTTTATGTGAGGATCCATATATGTGTATCATACTTGATACATACCTTCTTTCCCATAGATAAAGGACAAGGCATTTTGAAAACTGCTTGAATTTTAAATTAGCAAAACATATTAAGCAAAGAGATTTCTCTGATTGTAATTAGGTAATATAAATTGGTACATTTCACAGCCTTCAGTGATACACCACACTGCACTTTATTTCTTACTGGCATAGTGTTACTGTGCTATCTGTGTTGGAAGACTATCAGAAACCTGCTATTTTATAGCCAGTTATGTGCATTAGGTGTATTTCTTCGGTTTAGTGTCTGTGTTTTTCAAGATTTCCGATCTGAATTTACAAAAATGTAGCAAAGAGGCAAACTCTTGACTCTTTTTCATAGAAATCTCTCAAGGTATCTGAAGTCAGTTCAGGTAGAGGACAGTAGAGGGACCCAGTGAAAAGATATGATCAAGTGAACGATGCGGTTCGTTTGAGTGGGCCACAAACTCCCAACAAATTCTCAGACAGACCTCTCATGAAAAACTGAAGAGACAAAGTGAAACACGTCTGCAACCCATTTGTTACAAGATGCCCTCAAAGAAATTGAACTCCCAGCTCTGTCATGAAGATGACCGGGTACAGCAACCCTACAAAACTCGATGGGTCAGACAGCCTCTGAAGAACACGTAAATTTGTCGACTCCATGATGGACCCTGGTGGAGGCTTCGTGTTTTGAAGAGTTTCTCATGTTTCTGATGCAGGCTGTCCCCCATTTCTTTGGATTAGCTTACAAGTCCTGCTAA